>NC_057801.1:282863250-283065377 GCF_018294505.1 Triticum aestivum | reverse complement strand
CCTCCCGTGTAGCCCCGCCGTCGCTGGTGCCTCCCGCGGCCTCCGCCGCTGAAGCAGCTCGCCACCGGCGAGATCCCGGCCGGGGAAGGTCCCCACCGGCCGGATCCCGCGCCTCCCCGGCGTCCTCTACCTCGCCGGCCGCCGCCGTCAACAACTCCGGCGAGGTCCGTGGATCGGGATCAGATCCACCACCTCGCCCATCCAAACGCGCGTCTCCGCCCCGGATCTCTCCATCCCGCACCGCTCCGTCCACTTCTCTGCGAGGTTGATTTTTTCACTAAGTCCCCCGAATATTTTGCATAATCATGCCATGTTCATCGCATCATATCTCTGCATCCGTAGCTCCGTTTTGTGCGTGTAATATGTCAAATTGTTTGCCTCAATGTGTACTTCATTTCATTCCATTGCATCATGTTCATTTAAGCTCATCTTGATGCCTGAATCATCGTTGCAAGAGTGCTTCATGATGTTGTCTGCTGTCTGTTATCAGAACATGCACTTTTTTCATTTTTACCATGATTGATGTATGCATCCTATGAGGTTGATGTCTACATGTGTTTTGAAATATGCCATGTCTTCTTTCTAGAGGTGCTTACCATGTATTTTTGTGATCAATGTGGTGACTAGCACAAGCATGCAAAATAGGCTTCGTGATATTGCCTATTTTAGTCCCTGTTCTGCTGTTATTTTGATGCCATGTAAACTTGATGCTACAGAGAGATCCATGCATATTTTGAGATACTTCAGTAAGGGTGTTTTGAACATATGGTTATGCTCTATCCCTTCATGGCCCTAGTTGCAATTATGGAGTAGTCTATCATGTCATTTTCGTGCTCTACTTTTGCTTCAAAATGTTTCCTGGCAGATTGTTTACATGTTATTCAATTTTGCCAAGGTTGTTGTAGTTGATCCTTGCATGCTATGAACTTGTCCTTGCCTTGATTTGTTTCATAAACATGTCTTATTACTGATGCTATGCTTATCTTGTCATACAATGACTTGTGGTGAGTGAATCAAGCTTGTTAAGTAGTGTACTTGCTGTTGCTGTTTTGTTTGGCTGAATCTGTTATTTCGTGATGCTATGTAAACCTGCTTCTACAAATCATTCTATGCATAATCTGGAGATGTTCACTAAATATGTTTTGTTCTACATGTCATGCTCTCTCAATCCGTGCCCCTGGTTTCATTTATGGATTGTTGTAGATTGTTCATATCTTGCTCCAAAGTTGCTTGATAATGTTGTTGTCAGCCTGTTAACATTAAGTTCAGTGGTTACCATGATTGTTGCTAGTGTTCCATGCACACTATGAACTTTCTCTTGCCATGCTTAGCTTCACAAATAAGTCTTCTTACTGTTGGTTGCCTTCCCATGCCATTTATTGCTCTGTGGTGAGTGGCACAAGCTCACCAACAGGCCTACTTATTGTTGTTCCTGTCACGTATGAATCTGTATTATAACTTGCTATGTTTACATGGGTGCCATCATATTTTCTGTTCCTTTTTGGCTTATGGTCAGTAAAGGACTTTTGTTCTATGAATTTAGTAAATTCATGCCGTGCCTTTGTTTGCCATGATAAGTTCCTGTAACATGTTGTTTGATAGCTCTAAACATTGCAACCTGATGTTATTTTCTGCAAAGTCTGAACTGTTATTATTTGCAATCTTGCCATGTGTGTTTGAGCATTTTCTAGTGATTTCTGGAGATAGCTCAGTGTTCATGTTTTGTTATGCTTTACCTGTACATCATGCCCATGTCTTTTGTCTTCATGTTGAGATATTGTAGCTTATTGTTTTGATGCTTGCAATATACCTAGTTGCTGTTTTGGACAGATTGTTGCTATAACTTGTATAGAGTGTGTTGAAACATTGCTCCGTTTTGAGTGTGCTCTATATGAAACTTGCTTAGAATTGCATGTAGTTTCATATCATCATGTTGCATCCTTGTTTTGAGGTGTTTGCTTGATTTTGTATGCATTTTGCATCAATGCCATGTTTAACTTGTTTTGCTCATATCTTCTAGGCCGTAGCTCCGAACTAAATGAACTTTATATGTAACTTGACTAGAATCTCGTGTAGATCATCATGGTGAATTTTAACTTGCTGTTTAAACACTTGAACATAGGGTTTATTCAGATCTGGACCAATTTCGAAATTTGCATATGAGGACTTACTGGAATTGTTATATGTTGTTCCCGGCCTCATTTAAACTTGCTTTGATGTGTTGCTCTTGGTTGCATCATCTCTTGCCATGAGTAGCTTCATTTAGCCTTGTCAAGCATCATGCTTGGTTGTGCATCATGTCATGTTCATGTGTGGTGTGTTTACTATGTTGTGTGCTTCTTTTCGATAGTTCCTGTTTCGTTGCGATCGTGAGGATTCGTTCGTCTACGCTTGGTTCGGCTTCATCCGTTCGTCTTCTTCATGGACTCGTTCTTCTTCCTTGCGGGATTTCAGGCAAGATGACCGCTACCCTGGATCTCACTACTATCATTGCTATGCTAGTTGCTTCGTTCTATCGCTTTGCTGTGCTAGCTATCACCTGTTTAGCAAGCCTCCCATATTGCCATGAACCTCTAACCTTTGACACCTTTCCTATGCAAACCGTTGTTTGGCTATGTTACCGCTTTGCTCAGCCCTCTTATAGCGTTGCTAGTTGCAGGTGAAGTTGAAGATTGCTCCATGGTGGACAGGATTTTGGTTGGGATATCACAATATCTCTTATATTATTAATGCATCTATATACTTGGTAAAGGGTGGAAGGCTCGGCCTTATGCCTGGTGTTTTGTTCCACTCATGCCGCCCTAGGTTCCGTCATACCGGTGTTATGTTCCCGGATTTTGTGTTCCTTACGCGGTTGGGTGATTTATGGGACCCCCTTGACAGTTTGCTTTGAATAAAACTCCTCCAGCAAGGCCCAACATTGGTTTTACCATTTGCCTCACCACCACCTATACTTTTCCCTTGGGAGTCGCTCTCTCGAGGGTCATCTTTATTTTAGCCCCCCCGGGCCAGTGCTTGTCTAAGTGTTGGTCCGAACCGAGCAGCCTGCGGGGCCACCTCGGGGCAACTCGAGGGCTGGTTTTACTCATAGCTTGACTTATCCGGTGTTGCCCTGAGAACGAGATATGTGCAGCTCCTATCGGTATTGTCGGTGCATCGGGCGGCTTTGCTGGTCTTGTTTTACCATTGTCGAAATGTCTTGTAAACCGGGATTCCGAGTCTGGTCGGGTCTTCCTAGGAGAAGGTTTATCCTTCGTTGATCGCGAGAGCTTATCATGGGCTAAGTTGGGACACCCCTGCAGGGTATAATCTTTCGAAAGCCGTGCCTGTGGTTATAGGCAGATGGGAATTTGTTAATGTCCGGTTGTAGATAACTTGACACCAGATCCGAATTAAAACACATCAACCGTGTGTGTAGCCGTGATGGTCTCTTTTCGGCGGAGTCCGGGAAGTGAACACGGTTTCTGGGTTATGTTTGACGTAAGTAGGAGTTCAGGATCACTTCTTGATCATTGCTAGCTTCACGACCATTCCTTTTGCTCTCTTCTCGCTCTTATTTGCGTATGTTAGCCACCATATATGCTTAGTCCCTGCTGCAGCCTCACCACTTTACCCCTTCCTTTCCCTTTAAGCTTTGCTAGTCTTGATACCCATGGTAATGGGATTGCTGAGTCCTCGTGGCTCAGAGATTACTACAACAACAGCTGCAGGTACAGGTTATGTGATGATCATGACGCGAGAGCGATGCTTGCTTGTGTTGAGTTATTCTTCTGCTTCTTCTTCAATCGGGGGATAGGTTCCAGGTCGGCAGCCTGGGCTAGCAGGGTGGATGTTGTTTGAGTTTTTGTTTGTGTTTCATCCGTAGTCGGATGATGCTCTTATGTATTGTGATGTTGTATTCGTGTGGCATTGTATGCCTCTTGTATGTATCCCCATCTATTATGTAATGTTGATGTAATGATATCCACCTTGCAAAGCATTTCAATATGCGGGTCTATCCTTGGTGGCCTAGCAGTCGAAGCAAAAAATGGCCTATTCAAGCCAAGCAGCTCATCGGTCTTTAAGACCGTGGACCCAGCTAAACGTATCCAGCGCACACCTTAGTGCGGCAGCTCAGATAAACCTGAACTCAATTAGCAGCTACGCCCCCATCGACCGCCCCATAAGGAGATAGCACACGTGCCACGTATACATAAATATACACTCAAAACTCCTTGGGTGGCGACGGGGGCACACAGCACACAAAAAGTCCATAGTTCGTCTTGACCCTATTCGGACTCCAGAAGCTATATTTCATGGTTCATTAAAATGAACCAGCTTTACTTACAGTCACACCAGATTCTTTTACCTGGTTTTTTCCTTTCTACAGATGGCCATCATACCATACCCTTCAAGGACACTTCACAACGGAGACAAAGGCACAGACGTGCAGCAGGGCCCCGTATTAAGGTTTCTTTTTTAGATTAAGACCCTGTGTAAACCTTTTTTTATCTCTTTTTGTTTTATACTTTCCTGGCATGTAAAATGTCCAAAAAAGATATCGGCATTATCTGTAAATATATGGCTCGCCGTACTAAAGTGGATGTTATAGAAGCAGCTTGGTTCGTATTGTGTTTTGAGATTCATGCTCTCACCACCTGCGCTCTTTCCCCACGTCAGATCGCCATACGTGCCTTGATACCAGGGTCTATCACCAGGGGCTGTATTCATCCCGGTGTATATTGAAAAGTCCGGACACCTGTAGGGAGTGTTCGGCATCGCGAGTTTGGCCTTATATGCATCAGCTTTGAATCATGTCTTTGGTCAATAGTTGGGTTGCCCTGCTCTTGTGCTTACTACCTTACGTTCCGCTATATCGGCTAGGGTAGTAAAGGGAGAACTACTGTGATTGTGTCCTGGCTCGTCAGGATGAGCACCTTAGAGAGAAAGCCGAAAACTGACTGTCATGATGCGGCGAGAGTTGGTCAACCACTCGATGACTCATCGGAATCTTCGCGATTCCCTCCATGTTAAACGAAGGACCGTCCTTCTGGTCACGTATGTACACGCACCATATTCGGATAACCGCGGACATACTAGGGGCTATATAGTAGCCCCACCGTCAAACTCGTATGGTAAGTGAAAGTGTTAAAGCTCTATAGTCCGATTGCCTAGTTCGCCGCACTAACACCTCCTTAACGGACCAAGACGTTGGGTCAAGTGTGATCAAGTGCTTTTCCGAACACCCCCGCGTTATACGCCACGGGGCTAAAGCCGACGACTGCAAGCTTTCAGATTTTATATATATATATATATATATATATATATATATATATATATATATATATATATATATATAAAAGACGGCCGCAGAGGAGGCACCAAAACTTTGGCAAAAAGTATAAAAACATAGCCTTAAATATATGATAATATTGTTATTACAATTTTGATACACTTTACTCGAACATAATACTTTTCGAGCACTGTCCCTCTATCAAGCGGGCACCCTCTAGGACATCTTCAATGTAATGTTCTAGCATGTTAAAGTCCTTGCCTTCGGGTGGACTCTGCGCTGCAATATCGGTGGCCTTCATCTTCGCCCAGTACATCTTCACACGGGCAAGGGCCATCCGTGCACCTTCTATGCACGTTGACCGCTTCATAGCGTTGATACGCGGCACCACATTAACAAGTTGCCGCACCAAACCGAAATGACTATTTGGAATGGGTTCAGTTGGCCACAGCCGGGCTATGACGTCCTTCATGGCAGTGTCGAACATCTTGTGGAGCTCGGCCCACTGGTCCATCTGTTCGTTCGATAGTGGATGCTTCGGCGTGTCAAATTGCGACCAAAATAGCTCCGTCGCATGTCCTTCTTGCACGTGGAAAGACTAGTTCGCATTGGCAACACTCTTCGGCGGGTCCATAAAGGCGTCTGGAGAACCCCACAGTTGATTAATCGGCGCATACTTCGGATCGCCAAACTTAGTTTGTAATAAAAAGGGCTTACCAGCCGTGATCTCCCCAGCTTGTCGGATCTCTTCCCGAGCTTCTCTATACTCATACTGGGCTTCCTTCGCCTCTTGTAAGGCCTTGTCAAGATCGGCCACTTTGGCTTTGTTATATTTCTCAAGAACTTGGCATCGGCTAGTGGCATCCTTCAGCTCAAGTGCCATGGTGTTGGAAATATGCCCTAGAGGCAATAATAAAATGGTTATTATTATATTTCCTTGTTCATGATAATTGTCTATTGTTCATGCTATAATTGTATTAACTAGAAACCGTAATACATGTGTGAATACATAGACCACAACATGTCCCTAGTGAGCCAATAGTTGACTAGCTCGTTGATCAATAGATGGTTATGGTTTCCTGACCATGGACATTGGATGTCATTGATAACGGGATCACATCATTAGGAGAATGATGTGATGGACAAGACCCAATCCTAAGCATAGCACAAGTCATGTAGTTCGTTTGCTAAAAGCTTTTCTAATGTCAAGTATCATTTCCTTAGACCATGAGATTGTGCAACTCCCGGATACCGTAGGAATGCTTTGGGTGTGCCAAACGTCACAACGTAATTGGGTGGCTATAAAGGTGCACTACGGGTATCTCCGAAAGTGTCTGTTGGGTTGGTACGAATCGACACTGGGATTTGTCACTCCGTCTGACGAAGAGGTATCTCTGGGCCCACTCGGTAATGCATCATCATAATGAGCTCAATGTGACTAACTAGTTAGTCACATGATCATGCATTACGGAACGAGTAAAGTAACTTGCCGGTAAAGAGATTGAACGAGGTATTGGGATACCAACGATCGAATCTCGGGCAAGTAACGTACCGATTGACAAAGGGAATTGTATACGGGATTGCTTGAATCCTTGACATCGTGGTTCATACGATGAGATCATCGTGGAACATGTGGGAGCCAACATGGGTATCCAGATCTCGCTATCGGTTATTGGTCAGAGAGCTGTCTCGGTCATGTCTGCATGATTCCCGAACCCGTAGGGTCTACACACTTAAGGTTCGGTGACGCTAGAGTTGTTATGGGAATTAGTGTGCAGTTACCGAATGTTTTTTCGGAGTCCCGTATGAGATCCCGGACGTCACGAGGAGTTCCGGAATGGTCCGGAGGTAAAGATTTATATATGGGAAGTCCTATTTTGGCCATCGGAAAATGTTCAGGATTTTTCGGTATTGTACCGGGAAGGTTCTAGAAGGTTTCGGAGTGGGCCCCACCTGCATGGGGGACCCACATGAACGTGGGTAGTGGGGGAAAGGCCCCACACCCCTGGTCAAGGCACACCAAGATCCCCCCTTAGAAGGAATAAGATCATATCCCGAAGGGATAAGATCAAGATCCCTAAAAAAGGGGGGATAACAGTCGGTGGGGAAGGAAATGATGGGATTTCTTTCCTCCCACCTTTGCCAATGCCCCAATGGACTTGGAGGGCAAGAAACCAGGCCCCTCCACCCCTATATATAGTGGGGAGGCACATGGGAGCTTCACCCTTCCCCTGGCGCAGCCCTCTCCCTCCCCAACACCTCCTCCTCCTCCGTAGTGCTTGGCGAAGCTCTGCCGGAGAACTGCAAGCTCCACCACCACACCGTCGTGCTGCCAGAGCACTCCCTCAACTAGTCCTCTCCCCTTGCTAGATCAAGAAGGAGGAGACGTCCCCGGGATGTACGTGTGTTGAACGCGGATGCACCGTTGTTCGGTGCTTAGATCGGATTTGGCCGCGATCTGAATCGCTTAGTGAATGACTCCACCGACCACGTTCTTGCAACGCTTCCGCATCGCGATCTTCAAGGGTATGAAGATGCACTCCCCTCTCTCTCGTTGCTAGTCTCTCCATAGATTGATCTTGGTGATGCGTAGAAAATTTTGAATTATTGCTACGTTCCCCAACAGTGGCATCATGAGCTAGGTCTATTGCGTAGATTCTATGCACGAGTAGAACACAAGTAGTTATGGGCGTTGGTTTTGTTCAATATTCTTACCGTTACTAGTCCTATCTTGTTTCGACAGTATTGTGGGATGAAGCGGCCCGGACCGACTTTACACGTACACTTGCGTGAGACAGGTTCCACCGACTGACATGCACTTGTTGCATAAGGTGGCTAGCGGGTGCCAGTCTCTCCCACTTTAGTCGGATTGGA
This sequence comes from Triticum aestivum, assembly GCF_018294505.1. NCBI lineage: Eukaryota > Viridiplantae > Streptophyta > Magnoliopsida > Poales > Poaceae > Triticum > Triticum aestivum. The sequence goes on along the minus strand of NC_057801.1, from coordinate 283,057,231 downwards.
TTCGATGAAAAGGGTCCTTATGAAGGGTAAATAGCAATTGGCATATACCATTGTGGTTTTGGCGTAAGAAACGTTCTTGCTAGAATCCTATAGCAGCCACGTAAAAACTTGCAACAACAATTAGAGGACGTCTAACTTGTTTTTGCAGCATATGTCGTGTGATGTGATATGGCCAAGAAGGATGTGATGAATGAAATATATGTGATGTATGAGATTGATCATATTCTTGTAATAGGAATCACGACTTTCATGTCGATGAGTATGACAACCGGCAGGAGCCATAGGAGTTGTCTTTATTTATTGTATGACCTGCGTGTCACTGAATACCGCCATGTAATTACTTTACTTCATTGCTAAACCGTTGGCCATAGTAGTAGAAGTAATAGTTGGCAAGACAACTTCATGGAGACATGATGATGGAGATCATGATGCCGGTGACGATGATGATCATGGAGCCCCGAAGATGGAGATCAAAAGGAGCAAAATGATATTGGCCATATCATGTCACTATTTGATTGCATGTGATGTTTATCATGTTTATGCATCTTATTTGCTTAGAACGACGGTAGTAAATAAGATGATCCCTCATAATAATTTCAAAAAAAGTGTTCCCCCTAACTGTGCACCATTGTGAAAGTTCGTTGTTTCGAAGCACCACGTGATGATCGGGTGTGATAGATTCTAACGTTCACATACAACGGGTGTAAGCCAGATTTACACACGCGAAACACTTAGGTTGACTTGGAGAGCCTAGCATGTACAAACATGGCCTCGGAACACAAGAGACTGAAAGGTCGAACATGAGTTGTATAGTGGATACGATCAACATGAAGATGTTCACCGATGATGACTAGTCTGTCTCACGTGATGATCGGACACGGCCTAGTTGACTCGGATCATGTATCACTTAGATGACTAGAGGGATGTCTATCTGAGTGGGAGTTCATAAGATGAACTTAATTATCCTGAACATAGTCAAAAAGTTTTTGCAAATTATGTCGTAGCTCGCGCTTTAGTTCTACTGTTTTAGATATGTTCCTAGAGAAAATTTAGTTGAAAGTTGATAGTAGCAATTATGCGGAATGGGTCCGTAAACTAAGGATTGTCCTCATTGCTGCGTAGAAGGCTTATGTCCTTAATGCACCGCTCGGTGTGCTGAACCTCGAGCGTCGTTTGTGGATGTTGCGAACATCTGACATACACGTTTTGATGACTACGTGATAGTTCAGTGCGTAATGTTAAACGGTTTAGAATTGAGGCAGCGAAGACATTTTTTGAAACGTTGCAGAACATATGAGATGTTCCAAGAGCTGAAATTAGGATTTCAGGCTCGTGCCCACGTCAAGAGGTATGAGACCTCCGACAAGTTTCTTAACCTGCAAACTAAGGGAGAAAAGCTCAATCATTAAGCATGTGCTCAGATTGTCTGAGTACTACAATCACTTGAATCGAGTGGGAGTTAATCTTCCAGATGAGATAGTGATGGTTCTCCATAGTCACTGCCACCAAGCTATTAGAGCTTCGTGATGAACTATAACATATCAGGGATAGACATGATGATCCTTGAGCAATTCCCGATGTTTGACACCGCGAAAGCAGAAATCGAGTAGGAGCATCAATTGTTGATGGTTAGTAAAACCACTAGTTTCAAGAAGGGCAAGGGCAAGAAGGGATACTTCATGAGACGACAAATCAGTTGCTGCTCTAGTGAAGAAACCCAGGGTTGAACCCAAACCCGAGACTAAGTGCTTCTGTAATGAGGGAACGGTCACTGAAGCAGAACTACGCTAGATACTTGGTAGATGAGAAGGCTGGCAAGGTTGACCGAAGTATATTGGATATACATTGTATTAAATGTGTACTTTACTAATACTCCTAGTAGCACCAGGGTATTAAGATACCGGTTCGGTTGCTAAGTGTTAGTAACTCGAAATAAAAGAGCTACAGAATAAACGGACAAGCTAAAGGTGAGATGACGATGTGTGTTGGAAGTGTTTCCAAGGTTGATGTGATCAAGCATCGCCTGCTCCCTCTACCATCGAGATTGGTGTTAAACCTAAATAATTGTTATTTGGTGTTTGCGTTGAGCATAAACATGATTGGATTATGTTTATCGCAATACGGTTATTCATTTAAGGAGAATAATGGTTACTCTGTTTGTCTGAATAATACCTTCAACGGTCTTGCACCTAAAATGAATGGTTTATTGAATCTCGATCGTAGTGATACACATGTTCATGCCAAAAGATATAAGATAGTAATGATAGTACCACATACTTGTGGCACTGCCACATAAGTCATATTGGTATAAAACGCATGAAGAAGCTCCATATATTTGGACTCACTCGTTTTTGAAAAGATTGAGACATGCGAACCATGTCTATTGGTATATACGCATGAAGAAACTCCATGCAGATGGATCGTTTGGACTCACTTGTTTTTGAATCACTTGAGACATGCAAATCATACCACATGGGCAAGATGACTGAAAGGCCTCGTTTTCAGTGAGATGAAACAAGAGAGCAAGTTGTTGGAAGTAATACATTTGATGTGTGCAATCCAATGAGTGCTCAGGCACGCAGTGAATATCGTTATGCTCTTACTTCACAGATGATTTGAGTAGATTCTAAGTATATTTAGTTGATGAAACACGAGTCTGAATTATTGAAAGGTTCAAGCAATTTCAGAGTGAAGTTGAAGATCATCATGGCAAGAGGATAAAATGTCTATGATATGATCATAGAGATGAATATCTGAGTTACGAGTTTGGTACACAATTAAGACCTTGTGGAAATTGTTTCACAACTAATACCACCTGGAACACCATAGTGTGATGGTGTGTCCGAACATCATAACTGCACCCTATTGGATATGGTGCATACCATGATGTCTCTTATCAAATTACCACTATCGTTTATGGGTTAAGCATTAGAGACAACCGCATTCACTTTAATAGGGCACCACATAATTCCTTTGAGATGACATCGTATGAACTATGGTTTAGAGAAACTGTGTCGTTTCTTAAAAGTTTGGGGCTGCGACGCTTATGTAAAAAGTTTCTCCTGATAAGCTTGAACCCAAAGTGGATAAATGCATCTTCATAGGACACCCAAAACAGTTGGGTATACCTCCTATTTTGGATCCGGAAACAAAAGTGCTGGAAACGGGTCCTTTCTCGAGGAAAAGTTTCTCTTGAAAGAATTGAGTGGGGGGATGGTGGAGACTTGATGAGGTTATTGAACCATCACTTCAACTAGTGTGTAGCAGGGCACATGAAGTTGTTCCTGTGGCGCCTACACCAATTGAAGTGGAAGCTTATAATAGTGATCATGAAACTTGGAATCAAGTCACTACCAAACCTCGTAGGTCGACAAGGATGCGTACTACTTCAGAGTGGTACATACTCCTGTCTTAGAGGTCATGTTGCTAGACAACAATGAACCTACGAGCTATGGAGAAGCGATGGTGGGCCCAGATTCCGACGAATGACTCGAGGCCATGAAATCCGAGAGGATCCATGTATGAAAACAAAGTATAGACTTTGAAATAACTACTTGATGGTCGTAAGGCTGTTGGGTACAGATGGATTTTAGAAGGAAGACGAGCAATGATGGTAAATATCACCATTAAGAAAGCTCGACTTGTCGTTAAGATGTTTTCCGACAAGTTCAAGGAGTTGACTACGGTGAGACTTTCTCACTCATAGCGATGCTAAGAGTTTGTTGGAGTTGTATTAGCAGTTACTGCATTATTTATGAAATCTTGCAGATAGGATGTCAAAACATTGTTTCCTCGACAATTTTATTGAGGAAAGGTTGTATGTGATACAACCAGAAGTTTTTTTTGTCAATCCTAAAAGATGCTAACAAGTATGCAAAGCTCTAGTAATCCTTCTAAGGACTGGAGTAAGCATCTCGGAGTTGGAATATACGCTTTGATGAGATGATCAAAGATTTTGGGTTTATACAATGTTTATGAGAAACTTGTATTTCCAAAGAAGTGAGTGGGAGCACTATATCATTTCTGATGAGTATATGTTGTTAACATATTGTTGATTAGAAATGTTGTAGAATTTCTAGAAAGCATATAGGGTTATCTGAAAAGTGTTTTTCAATGGAAAACCTGGATTAGGCTACTTGAACAATGAGCATCAAGATCTATAAGGATAGATCAAAATGCTTAATAGTACTTTCAAATGAACACATACCGTGAGAAGATTTTGAAGGAGTTAAAAATAGATCGGCAAAGAAGGAGTTCTTGGATGTAAGGTGTGAGTATTGAGTAAGACTCAAGACCTAACCACGGCAGAAGAAAGAGAAAGGGCGAAGGTCGTCCCCTACGATTTAGATGTAGGCTCCACAATATGCTATGCTGTGTACCGCACCTGAAGTGTGCCTTGCCATGAGTCAGTCAAGGGGTACAAGTGTGATCCAGGAATGGATCACAGCACAGCGGTCAAGGTTATCCTTAGTAACTATTGGACTAAGGAATTTTCTCGATAATGGAGGTGGTAAAAGAGTTCGTCGTAAAGGGTTACGCCAATGCAAACTTTGACACTAATCCGGATGACTCTGAGTAGTAAACTGGATAGTATAGTAGAGCAATTATTTGGAATAGCTCCAAGTATCGCGTGGTAGCTACATCTACAAGATGACATAGAGATTTGTAAAGCACACACGGATCTGAAAGGTTCAGACCCGTTGACTAATAACCTCTCTCACAAGTGTGATATGATCAAACCCCATGGGTGTTGAATTCATTATGATCACATAGTGATGTGAACTAGATTATTGACTCTAGTGCAAGTGGGAGACTGTTGGAAATATGCCCTAGAGGCAATAATAAAATGATTATTCTTATATTTACTTGTTCATGATAATTGTGTATTGTTCAAGCTATAATTGTATTAACTCGAAACCGTAATACATGTATGAATACATAGACCACAACATGTCCCTAGTGAGCCACTAGTTGACTAGCTCGTAGATCAATAGATGGTTATGGTTTCCTGACCATGGACATTGGATGTCATTGATAATGGGATCACATCATTAGGAGAATGATGTGATGGACAAGACCCAATCCTAAGCATAACACAAGATCGTGTAGTTTGTTTGCTAAAAGCTTTTCTAATGTCAAGTATCATTTCGTTAGACCATGAGATTGTGCAACTCCCGGATACCGTAGGAATGCTTTGGGTGTGCCAAACATCACAACGTAACTGGGTGGCTATAAAGGTGCACTATGGGTATCTCCGAAAGTGTCGATTGGGTTGGCACGAATCGAGACTGGGATTTGTCACTCCATGTGACGGAGAGGTATCTCTGGGCCCACTCGGTAATGCATCATCATAATGAGCTCAATGTGACTAAGTAGTTAGTCACAGGATCATGCATTACGGAATGAGTAAAGTGACTTGCCGGTAACGAGATTGAACGAGGTATTGGGATACCGACGATCGAATCTCGGGCAAGTAACGTACTGATTGACAAAGGGAATTGTATACGAGATTGCTTGAATCCTTGACATCGTGGTTCATCCGATGAGATCATCGTGGAACATGTGGGAGCCAACATGGGTATCCAGATCCCGCTGTTGGTTATTGGCTAGAGAGCTGTGTCGGTCATGTCTGCATGATTCCAGAACCCGTAGGGTCTACACACTTAAGGTTCGGTGACGCTAGAGTTGTTATGGGAATTAGTGTGCAGTTACCGAATGTTGTTCGGATTCCCGGATGAGATCTTAGACGTCATGAGGAGTTCCGGAATGGTCCGCAGGTAAAGATTTATATATGGGAAGTCCTATTTTGGCCACCAAAAAATGTTCGGGATTTTTCGGTATTGTACCGAGAAGGTTCTAGAAGGTTCCGGAGTGGGGCCCACCTGCATGGGGGGACCCACATGAACGTGGGTAGTGGGGGCAAGGACCCACACCCCTGGTCAAGGTGCACCAAGATCCCCCCTTAGAAGGAATAAGATCATATCCCGAAGGGATAAGATCAAGATCCCTAAAAAAGGGGGATAACAATCGGTGGGGAAGGAAATGATGTGATTTCTTTCCTCCCACCTTTGCCAATGCCCAAATGGACTTGGAGGGCAAGAAACCAGCCCCCTCCACCCCTATATATAGTGGGGAGGCACATGGGAGCTTCACCCTTCCCCTGGCGCAGCCCTCTCCCTCCCCAACACCTCCTCCTCCTCCGTAGTGCTTGGCGAAGCTCTGCCGGAGAACTGCAAGCTCCACCACCACGCCGTCGTGCTGCTGGAGCACTCCCTCAACTTCTCCTCTCCCCTTGCTGGATCAAGAAGGAGGAGACGTCCCCGGGCTGTACATGTGTTGAACGCGGAGGAACCGTTGGTCGGTGCTTAGATCGGATTCGGCCGCGATCTGAATCACTTAGTGAACGACTCCACCGATCGCATTCTTGCAACGCTTCCGCATCGCGATCTTCAAGGGTATGAAGATGCACTCCCATCTCTCTCATTGCTAGTCTCTCCATAGATTGATCTTGGTGATGCGTAGAAAATTTTGAATTATTGCTACGTTCCCCAACACATGGTAGATATCCTATCCTCGCACGGCCGCCGCGCAATCTGCTCGACTTTTAATTCGGCGGCTACCTTTTCGGCAGCCGCATTACTCATCCTGGCTTGCTCCTTGGCCCGGGCAAGTTCCGCCCGAAGGGTTTCAACTGTGGAGGCATGATGACCCACAAGTGTAGGGGATCTATCATAGTCCTTTCGATAAGTAAGAGTGTCGAACCCAACGAGGAGCAGAAGGAAATGATAAGCGGTTTTCAGTAAGGTTTTCTCTGCAAGCACTAAAATTGTAGGTAATAGATAGTTTTGTGATAAGATAAATAGTAACGAGTAACAAGTAAATAAAGTAAATAAAGTGCACCAAGGTGGCCCAATCCTTTATGTACCAAAGGATAAGCCTGGACAATTTCTAATAATGAGAAAGGAGCTCCCGAGGACACATGGGAATTATCGTCAAGCTAGTTTTCATCACATTCATATGATTCGCGTTCGGTACTTTGATAATTTGATATGTGGGTGGACCAGTGCTTGGTTACTGCCCTTACTTGGACAAGCATCCCACTTATGATTAACCCCTATTGCAAGCATCCGCAACTAAAAAAGAAGTATTAAGGTAAACCTAACCACAACATTAAACATATGGATCCAAATCAGCCCCTAACGAAGCAACGCATAAACTAGGGTTTAAGCTTCTGTCACTCTAGCAACCCATCATCTACTTATTACTTCCTTATGCCATCCTCTAGGCCCAAATAATGGTGAAGTGTCATGTAGTCGACGTTCACATAACACCACTAGAGGAAAATACAACATACATCTCATCAAAATATCGAACGAATACGAAATTCACATGACTACTAATAGCAAGACTTCACCCATGTCCTCAGGAACAAACGTAACTACTCACAAAGCATATTCATGTTCATAATCAGAGGAGTAATAATGTGCATAAAGGATCTAAACATATGATCTTCCACCAAGTAAACCAATTAGCATCAACTACAAGGAGTAATCAACATACTAGCAACCCATAGGTACCAATTTGTGTTTTTGATACAAGATTGGATCAAGAGATGAACTAGGGTTTTGAGAGGAGATGGTGCTGGTGAAGACGTGGATGGAGATTGACCCCCTCCCGATGAGAGGATCGTTGGTGATGACATTGGTGATGATTTCCCCCTCCCGGAGGGAAGTGTCCCCGGCAGAACAACTCCGCTAGAGCCCTAGATTGGTTCCGCCAAGGTTCCGCCTCGTGGCGGCGGAGTTTCGTCTCGTAAGCTTGCCCACAATTTTTTTCATATAGCAGAAGATGGACACCGGGGGCCCACCAAGGGGCCCAGGAGACAGGGGGCGCGCCCAGTAGGGGGGGAACCCCCCACCCTCCTGGACAGGGTGTCGCCCCCCTGGTGTATTTCTTTCGCCCAATAATTCTTATAAATTCCAAAAACATGTTTCGTGGAGTTTCAGGATTTTTGGAGCAGTGCAGAATATGTTTCCAATGTTTGCTCCTTTTCCAGCCAGAATTCCAGCTGCCGACATTCCCCCTCTTCATGGTAAACCTTGTAAAATAAGAGAGAATAGCCATAAGTATTGGGATATAATGTGTAATAACATCCCTTAATGCAATAAATATTGATATAAAAGCATGATGCAAAATGGACGTATCAACTCCCCCAAGCTTAGACCTCGCTTGTCCTCATGCGGAAGCCGAAATCGAAAAATATGTCCACATGTTTAGAGATAGAGGTGTCGATAAAAATAAAATATGGACATGAGGGCATCATGATCATTCTTATAACAGCAACATATATAGAATTTGTCATATTATTTCTTATGCTCAAGTAACAATCAATTCACAATGTCAAGTATGGTTCAAAAACTTCATTGAGAACTAACAAACTATAATCTCAGTCATTGAAGAAATTGCAATTTATCATAACATCAGAAAGAGTTAACAATAGAGCTTTTCAGCAAGTTCACATACTCAACTATAATGTAGTCTTCTATAATTGTTAACACTCATGCAATACTTCTGGTTATGGAGTTTCAGCCGGACATTGAGAAAGATAGGGTCTTATTGTGTTGCCTCCCAACGTATTCACCTTTAGGTGATGTCAACAATAATAGCCTATGCTAACTTACATCCAATTGGATATATATATCATGATCTTTCAAACACGAAGAGCTTGCCAAAGGATAAAATGAAAAAGGGAAAGGTGAGGATCACCTTGACTCAAACATAAAGTAAAAACATAAAGTAAAAGATAGGCCCTTCGCAGAGGGAAGTAGAGGTTGTCATGTGCGTTTAGGGTTGATGCACAAAATCTTAATGCAAAAGAACGTCACTTTATATTGCCCCTTGTATGTGGACCTTTATTATGCAGTCCGTCGCTTTTATTACTTCCACAACAAGATCGTACAAAGCTTATTTTCTCTTCACTAATAAGTAATACATATTTAGATAGCAATTTTTATTGCTTGCAACATGACAACTTACTTGAAGGATCTTACTCAATACATAGGTAGGTATGGTGGACTCTCATGGAAAAACTGGGTTTAAGGATATTTGGAAGCACAAGTAGTATCTCTACTTTGTGCAAGGAATTTGGCTAGCATGAGGGGGAAAGGCAAGCTCTACATGTTTGGAAGGTCAATGACAATATACTTTAACTGAGATGTGCGAAAACATAAACCATTACGTTGTCTTCCTTGTCCAACGTCAACTCTTTTAGCATGTCATACTTAATGAGTGCTCCCAATCATAAAAGGTGTCCAAGATAATATATTTATATGTGAAACCCTATTTCCTTATCACTTCCTATTAATTGCAACGATGACCAAGGCTACATTTATCAACTCTCAACAATTTTTATGCCTCATACTTTCTATGTGTGAAGTCATCACTATCCATAAGATCAATATGAACTCTTTTATTCTTTCTACTTTCTCAAGATCATAGCAACATAGCAAAGCCCTTGACTCAACACTAATCTTTATTATAGATAGCTCACGGACTCGATTGCAAAAAGAGATCACAAAGCAAAACTCAAAACTACTTGATATCAAAACTTCAATCTACTAGATCAAGATACTACTAAAAGGATCGAACTAAATAAAATGGTAAAGATAGGAGTGTGATGGTGATACGATACCGGGGCACCTCCCCCAAGCTTGGCAGTTGCCAAGGGGAGTGCCCATACCCATGTGATTATGTCCTCGGAGGTGACGAAGGTGGTGATGATGATAGTGGATAATCGCACATTGAGCGTAAAAGCTCCTCCAACTTGCAGATAATGCCCTTGAGTCCGGCGATATGATCCTTCAACATGATATTCTCCTGTGTGAGATACTTGTTCTGTATGTGATCTAACTCAATCATCTTCAAAGCTTCAATCTCTGTTGGAGTAAACAGGTTAGGTAAAGGTTGAGGGATGTCTTCTTCTTTCACCGCCGGAGCTTGAACCTCCATGGCCTTCTTGATCCCTTCATCCTTGTTGATCTCTTCCGGTTCTTCTCTTTTCAGCTCTGTCTTTAATAGCCAAGCATCCTTGTCTTCATTGTTGAAGGAGGGCGATGTCATGGTGCTCTTGATCTGCAATGGAAACAACTCGAAACGAAAATAGAGGATATTTGTGTGATACGGTGGTCAAAACCTTCGGGAGTATATACAATGAATTACCGACCAAAATACGTAACGTGCAAGAAAACAGAGTCCGGGAGGCACACGAGGTGCCCACGAGACAGGGGGCACGCCCTCCACTCTCGTGGGGGCCTCGTGTCCCTTTCGGACTACTTCTTCCTTCCAAAAATTCTTAAATATTCCAAAACTGATAAAAATTGCCATTGGAGTTGTTTTGGAGTCGGTTTACTTACCGTACCACATACCTATTCCTTTTCGGAGTCTGGAACGTTCTGGAAACTGTCCCTTATGTATTCCTCCGGGGTTATTGTTTCAATAATATTAGTTTCAACATTGATAGGATTACTTGATATATAATGTTTAATTCTTTGACCGTTTACCACCCTTGGACTTGTGCCTTCGACGTTGTTGATTTTTATGGCACCAGAACGATAGACCTCCTCGATAATGTAAGGACCTTCCCATTTAGAGAGAAGTTTTCCTGCAAAAAATCTTAAACGAGATTTGAATAATAACACATAATCTCCTACGTTAAACTCACGCTTTTGTATCCTTTTATCATGCCAGCGTTTGAATTTTTCTTTGAATAGCTTGGCATTCTCATAGGCTTGGGTTCTCCATTCATCGAGTGAGTTAATGTCAAACAACCTCTTCTCACCGGCAAATTTGAAGTCATAGTTGAGCTCTTTAATAGCCCAATACGATTTATGTTCAAGTTCAAGAGGTAAATGACACGCTTTTCCATAAACCATCTTATATGGAGACATACCCATAGGATTTTTATGTGCAGTTCGATAGGCCCATAATGCATCATCAAGTTTTTTGGACCAATTCTTTCTAGACCTATTCACAGTCTTTTGCAAAATTAATTTGAGCTCTCTATTGCTCAACTCTACTTGACCACTAGACTGCGAATGATAAGGAGATGCGATTCTATGATTAACATCATACTTAGCAAGCATCTTACGGAAAGCACCATGAATAAAGTGTGAACCACCATCAGTCATAAGATATCTAGGGACTCCAAACCTCAGAAAAATAACTTCTTTAAGCATTTTAATAGAAGTGTTATGATCAGCACTACTAGTTGGAATGGCTTCTATCCACTTAGTAACGTAATCAACAACAACTAAAATATGGGTATAACCATTAGAGGCAGGAAAAGGTCCCATATAGTCAAAGCCCCAAACATCAAATGGTTCAATAACAAGAGAGTAATTCATAGGCATTTCTTGACGTCTACTAATGTTACCTATTCTTTGACATTCATCACAAGATAAGACAAACTTACGAGCATCTTTGAAGAGAGTAGGCCAATAAAAACCGGATTGTAGTACCTTGTGTGCAGTTCTATCTCCAGCGTGGTGTCCTCCATAGGATTCAGAGTGACACTTGCGTAGGATCTGTTCCTGTTCATGCTCAGGCACACAACGTCTAATAACACCATCTACTCCTTCTTTATAAAGGTGTGGGTCATCCCAGAAGTAATGTCTTAAATCATAAAAGAACTTTTTCTTTTGCTGGTATGTGAAACTAGGAGGTATAAATTTAGCGACAATGTAATTAGCATAATCAGCATACCAAGGAGCAGTATGAGAAGCATTAATGACCGCTAATTGTTCATCAGGAAAGCTATCATCAATAGGCAGTGGGTCATCAAGAACATTCTCTAACCTGTACAAGTTGTCTGCTACGGGGTTCTCAGCTCCCTTTCTATCAATAATATGCAAATCAAATTCTTGGAGCAGGAGAACCCATCTAATGAGCCTAGGCTTAGCATCTTTCTTTTCCATAAGATATTTAATAGCAGCATGATCAGTGTGAATAGTAACTTTGGAATCAACAATATAAGGTCTAAACTTATCACATGCAAACACAACTGCTAAGAACTCTTTTTCAGTAGTAGCATAATTTCTCTGGGCAGTGTCAAGAGTCTTACTAGCATACTGGATAACATTCAATTTCTTATCGACTCTTGCCCTAGAACATCACCTACAGCATAATCACTAGCATCACACATAATTTCAAAAGGTAAATTCCAATCAGGTGGCTGAATAATAGGTGCAGTGATCAAAGCTTTCTTAAGTATCTCAAATGCTTCTACACAATCATCATCAAAGACAAAAGGAATATCTTTTTGCAATAAATTAGTCAGAGGCCAAGAGATTTTAGAAAAGTCCTTAATGAACCTCCTATAAAAACCGGCATGACCAAGGAAACTTCTTATACCTTTTATGTCCTTGGGACATGGCATCTTTTCAATAGCATCAACTTTGGCTTTATCAAGTTCAATGCCTCTCTCGGAAATCTTGTGCCCCAAGACAATGCCCTCATTAACCATAAAGTGACACTTCTCCCAATTCAGGATGAGACTAGTGTCTTCGCATCTCTGCAAAACTCGACCAAGGTTGCTCAAACAATCATCAAAAGATGATCCATAAACAGAGAAATCATCCATGAATACATCACAAATCTTTTCACAAAAATCAGAGAATATAGCCATCATGCATCTTTGAAAGGTAGCAGGTGCATTACATAAACCGAAAGGCATACGTCTATAAGCAAAAGTACCGAAAGGGCAAGTAAAAGTGGTTTTAGATTGATCCTTCGCTAACACAGGTATCTGAGAGAAACCAGAATAACCATCTAGAAATCAGAAATGTGTGTGTTTGGATAGTCTTTCTAGCATTTGGTCAATAAATGGTAAAGGGTAATGATCTTTCTTAGGAGCTTTATTTAACTTACGGAAATCAATTACCATCCTATAACCTGTAACAATTCTTTGCGAGATCAATTCATCTTTATCATTAGGAACAACGGTAATACCTCCCTTTTTAGGAGCACAATGGACAGGGCTTACCCATTCACTATCAGCAACGGGATAAATTATACCTGCCTCAAGGAGCTTTAGTATCTCCTTTCTTACCACTTCCTTCATCTTGGGATTTAGTCGTCGTTGAGGATCTCTAACTGGTTTGGCATCTTTCTCCACTGTAATTTTGTGTTGGCATAATGTGGGACTAATTCCCTTAAGATCATCCAGAGTATATCCAATAGCTGCTCGGTGCTTCTTCAGAGTTTTCAATAATCTTTCTTCTTCTTGCTCTAAAAGGTTAGCACTAATAGTAACAGGATATATTTTCTTTTCATCAAGATAAGCATACTTAAGATTATCAGGTAATGGTTTGAGTTCAAACACGGGATCGCCCTTGGGTGGAGGGGGATCCCCAAGAATTTCAACAGGAAGGTTGTGTTTCAGCATAGGTTCCTGTTTAAGGAACACTTCATCTATTTCCCTTCTTTCCTTCATAAACATATCGTTTTCATGGTCTAGCAAATATTGTTCTATTGGGTCAGTAGGAGGCACAACAATGGAAGCAAGACCAATAATCTCATCTTTACTTGGTGGTTCCCTATTACGAGGTTGTCTACGAAACTTAGCAAAATTAAACTCATGAGACATAACATCTATGCCAATGGTGACAATATCTTTTTCACAATCAATCTTAGCACTAGCTGTATTCAAGAAGGGTCTACCAAAAATAATGGGACAAAAATCATCTTGTGGGGAACCAAGAACAAGAAAATTAGCAGGGTATTTAACGTTCCCACACAAAACTTCAACATCTCTAACAATCTCGAAGGGTTTAATGGTATCCCTATTAGCAAGCTTAATAGTAACATCAATGTCTTCTAATTCAATGGATGCAATGTCATGCATAATTTCTTGAGAGTTGCATTTAATCCTTACCATCGTCGGAACCCCAATCTTCAGAGTTGCATTTAATTCTTTCCAATAAGTCCCATTTGAAATCAATAGTCTTCAGCATATAAGAACCAGCACAGGAAGTATCGAGCAGGTTGCGATTATTAAGAGAAAGCCGAGCATAAAAGTTTTGAATAATCATTTCCCGGGAGAGATCATGATTGGGGCATGAATATAACATTGACTTAAGCCTCCCCCAAGCTTGAGCGATGCTTTCTCCTTCGCGAGGCCAGAAATTATATATGTAATTACAATCACGATGAACAAGATGCATAGGATAGAACTTCTGGTGAAATTCCAACTTCAATCGCTTATAATTCCAAGATCTCGTATCATCACATAGTTTATACCATGTCAATGCATCTCCCTTCAAAGATAAAGGGAAGACCTTCCTTTTGACAACATCATCGGGAATGCCTGCAAGCTCAAATAATCCACAAACTTCATCCACAAAGATAAGGTGTAAATCGGGATGCAATGTTCCATCTCCTGCAAGTGGATTAGCTAGCAGTTTCTCTATCATACCCGAAGGAATCTCAAAATAAATAATTTCATAAAGTTCTGTATGTTGAGGAGAAACTCTTTGCTCTTCTAATCGTGGTGAAGATACCCCGAACAATCCCCTCAAAGGATTAGTTTCCATAGTGACAAGTAACAGAAAATTTGAGCACACTATATAAATGTTTCCTTACCAAGTTCCACTCACCAAAAGCACTACACTCCCCGGCAACGGCACCAGAAAAGAGCCTTGATGACCCACAAGTGTAGGGGATCTATCGTAGTCCTTTTGATAAGTAAGAGTGTCGAACCCAACAAGGAGCAGAAGGAAATGATAAGCGGTTTTTAGTAAGGTTTTCTCTGCAGGCACTGGAATTGTAGGTAATAGATAGTTTTGTGATAAGATAAATAGTAACGAGTAACAAGTAAATAAAGTGCAGCAAGGTGGACCAATCCTTTATGTAGCAAAGGATAAGCCTGGACAATTTCTAATAATGAGAAAGGAGCTCCCGAGGACACAAGGAATTATCGTCAAGCTAGTTTTCATCACGTTCATATGATTCGCGTTCGGTACTTTGATAATTTGATATGTGGGTGGACCAGTGCTTGGGTACTGCCCTTACTTGGACAAGCATCCCACTTATGATTAACCCCTATTGCAAGCATCCTCAACTACAAAAGAAGTATTAAGGTAAACCTAACCACACCATTAAACATATGGACCAAATCAGCCCCTAACGAAGCAACGCATAAACTAGGGTTTAAGCTTCTGTCACTCTAGCAACCCATCATCTACTTATTACTTCCCTATGCCTTCCTCTAGGCCCAAATAATGGTGAAGTGTCATGTAGTCGATGTTCACATAACACCACTAGAGGAAAAGACAACATACATCTCATCAAAATATCGAACGAATACCAAATTCACATGACTACTAATAGCAAGACTTACCCATGTCCTCAGGAACAAACATAACTACTCACAAAGCATATTCATGTTCATAATCAGAGGAGTAATAATGTGCATAAAGGATCTGAACATATGATCTTCCACCAAGTAAACCAATTAGCATCAACTACAAGGAGTAATCAACACTACTAGCAACCCATAGGTACCAATTTGTGGTTTTGATACAAGATTGGATACAAGAGATGAACTAGGGTTTTGAGAGGAGATGGTGCTGGTGAATATGTTGATGGAGATTGACCCCCTCCCGATAAGAGGGTCGTTGGTGATGATTTCCCCCTCCCAGAGGGAAGTGTCCCCGGCAGAACAGCTCCGCTAGAGCCCTAGATTGGTTCCGCCAAGGTTCCGCCTCGTGGCGGCGGAGTTTCGTCTCGTAAGCTTGCCCACGATTTTTTCCAGGGTAAAATCTCTCCTATAGCAGAAGATGGACACCGGGGGCCCACCAGGGAGCCCCGGAGATAGGGGCGCGCCCAGTAGGGGGGAGCGCCCCCCCCACCCTCCTGGACAGGGTGTGGGCCCCCTGGTGTATTTCTTTCGCCCAATAATTCTTATAAATTCCAAAAACATGTTTCGTGGAGTTTCAGGATTTTTGGAGCAGTGCAGAATAGGTTTCCAATGTTTTCTCCTTTTCCAGCCTGAATTCCAGCTGCCGGCATTCCCCCTCTTCATGGTAAAGCTTGTAAAATAAGAGAGAATAGCCATAAGTATTGAGATATAATGTGTAATAACAACCCATAATGCAATAAATATTGATATAAAAGCATGATGCAAAATGGACGTATCAAGGCACTATATGTAGTTATGCATATGCAAATTCTCAGTATCACGATCATTTTATAATACTAGAATATACTGAATGCCCCAAAGACATACCCTGCGCGTCATCGAGCCGCTTGTTAATAAGCGAGATGTCATCATCCGCCACATCAACTCTCTACTTCAGATGTGCTACCTCGGTAGCTTGGGCAGTCGCCATGGATGTAACAACCTGTGTTTCAGTTAGTCAGATTATTTCCTGGGCATATATTGTTGATCCTTTGGTCGCATCCCTTTGGATGTCAACCAGAGTCTCCGGGGCTACTATCTATACACTGGTGCAATTTGCACTTACAATATAATTGAAATTACACTACGTACCTTGAAGCCTCTTAGTAGGCTAGAAAAGGCTTTATTCAATCCACTTTTCGTGGACCGAACTCTTTCAACCACCATACCCATCAAGGTGCGATGTTCCTCTGAGATGGAGGCATGTTGCAATATGACCATCAATGTATCCGGCGCTTTCGGATCCAAAACAGGTTGCGTCGTCCCTTGGACATTGGATAGTCCGAGACTTTTGTTGTTCCCTGTAGGGGCTGCACACCCCGGACCCTGGGCGGCCGAAGTATTACCTTCGGCCCCGGTCTTCACTTCCCTTTGCGCCACTCGTAGATCGGGAAAGATCCTCCCGGACGACACCTCGGTGTCGTCTGCCTTATCTGGTAGGGAGATCTGTGGAGGCGTTTCGCTCTCCATCATCTTCGGAAGAAGATCCCCCAAAGAGGAGGACTGTTGAGGAGGGATGCGTGCCGGACTGCAAACATGTGTTTAAAATATTACCCTTACAGCCAGGAAAGAATGGGACATGTTTAAAAACACCCTAATTCACTTACGATTCGGCTAAGGGCCTATCTTTGAGGGGTGACTGCATGTCAACATCACCCCCTGACGGGGATACCTTCTCCCGCTTGGAAGCTTCTCTCTTCGAGTCTTCGGAGGCGGCCCTTTTCTTCCCATGAGGAGAAGGGATGTCAGTTCGCCCTTCCCTTCCACCTTTGGAAGTGGAAGTTCCAATCTCCCCGTACAGATTGCGTGGTGTGCCTCCAGAATGGAGGCGCCTTGGGCCTCTTCGTCCTCCTCCTTATCTTCCCCCGCCGGCACTTGATATGGCGCCGGAGCCAGCATCCTTGTTAATACTGGATCGGTAGAGTCTTCGGGAAGTGGAGCCAAACACCTGATTCTCTCCGCCTTCTTTAGCCAGCCCTGGCCGAGTAGAGTTTTATCAGTACATTGTCATGAATAATTTAACTAAAATGTGTTCGGGGGTCAATTACTTACTGGAGTATCTGGATGGTTGCAGTCAAGGTCGAGGTCTTCTATAGTATCCGTCCACTGTTTTCGTGTGCCGAAGAATAGATTCCACATCCCTCTGAGCATTATGCCAGAGAAGTGTTGAAGGGTCTGTGGACCTTCCGGATTGAACTCCCACATACGGAGAGGACGCCATTGGCATGGAATGATTCAGCGGATTAGCATTACTTGGATTACATTGGTGAGACCGGTGTCCTTTTTAATGAGGCTCCATATGCGACTTTGCAACATCAACACTTCATCAGTATATCCCCAGTCCAGCCCCTTGTTGATCCACGATGCAAGCTGTAAAGGAGGTCCAGATTGAAACGCGGGTGTAGCTGCCCACTTTTTACCACGGGGTTCGGTAATGTAAAACCACTCCCGTTGCCATAAGTCGGGAGATTCTACGAAAGACCCCTTTGGCCAAGGAGAAGTGGTAAGTTTTCTTATTGAAGCGCCTTTGCACTCAGCTTGTTTCCCATCGATTACCTCCGGATTCACGTTGGTTTTAAGCCATAATCCGAAGGGTGCGAAATCCGGAGGAAGGCCTCGCACGTGATGATGAACGCCGAGATATGAAGGAAGGAGTCTGGAGCTCGATCATGGAAATCCAACCCGTAATAAAACATAGGCCCACGAACAAAGGGATGGATAGCAAACCCAAGCCCTCGGAGGAAGTGAGAAATGAACACAAACCTCTCATTGGATCTAGGAGTGGGAATAACCTGCCCTTGAGCAGGGAGCCTGTGGAGGATTTCCGCAGTCAGGTATCTTGCCTCCCTGAGCTTTGAGATATCCTCCTCTATGACAAAAGAGGCCATCCACCAGCCTTGAAGGCTGGGTCCGGACATGGCTGCAGGCTCGAAGCGACTGGATTGACCCTTGGGTGTTCGAACTTGAGGTGGGAGGTAGAGGGAAGAACTAGCATGGAAGAAAAAGGACAGGCCTTAGCCCCTTTATAAAGGCGACGAATATCAAGCGTCCCCTCTGTGGCCTTAAAACATGCCTATTCCCGAGGAATCATGCCAACATAACGGTTTGGTTACCCACGCCCGTGTTGATGAAAATCCCGTAACAAGGGGATACGATCTTTGCTTTGACAAGACGTGCCAATAAAACCGCCTCCTGAAACGTGGAGTGGCAGGCTAGAAAACGATTCAAAATAATGGTCGGGTAATGACATAATGTCGTGCTACCAAAATTGTCACAGATTGGACTCGTAAATATTATACTCTCTACAGTTGTTTGTGGAACTTGTTTTGCAGAGCCGGACACGATTCTTGTGTTCGAGATCTACTATGAAGTATTCGGAGAAGGAATGCGCCTTGCAATGCCGAAGAAAACCTGCGTGCCGGACTCATCATCATTGAAGCCTGGTTCAGGGGCTACTGAGGGAGTCCGGGACTAAGGGGTCCTCGGATAGCCGGACTGTATACTTGGTCCGGACTGTTGGACTACGAAGATACAAGATAGAAGAGTTCGTCCCGTGTCCGGACAGGACTCTCCTTTGTGTGGAAGGCAAGCTTGGCGATTCGGATATGTAGATTCCTTTCTCTGTAACTGACTTTGTACAAACCCTAGCCCCCCGGTGTCTATATAAACCGGAGGGTTTAGACTTCTAGGGTTTAGACACAACAATCATAACCTCATAGGCTAGACTTCTAGGGTTTAGCCATTACGATCTCGTGGTAGATCAACTTTTGTAATACTCATATTCATCAAGATCAATCAAGCAGGAAATAGGGTATTACCTCCATAGAGAGGGCCCGAACCTGGGTAAACATTGTGTCCCTCGCCTCCTGTTACCATTAGCCTTAGACGCACAGTTCGGGACCCCCTACCAGAGATCCGTCAGTTTTGACACTGACAACCTCCTTTTATACGTACAAGGGGTTGCCACAGTGGCACACAAGAGGTGTAAAGTAGCTACAGGGTGCATGCTTATCACTAACATTGTAGGACAAATGCATTAAATGCACTACTTGCGTTCCCTCTAACTTTATCGGGGACGATAATAGAGCCCATCCCACCCGTTGCCGCCTCATCCCGTCTTGACACGCATCCAGGCTGACGAGGCATGCATCGCCAAGTTGGCTGGTTAGCCGCTACGCTAGCCCGGTGACAGGATCTTCATGAAGATTTGCATGCCACCACGCAGTTGCTTGCCTGGTTGGCAACCTAGTCGCCGCGCTGGAACGGCCGTGGGGTGGTGAAACCTTGTCGTGTGAGCCTTCCTGTTCCTTGCAGTCGCCCCCGACAAGGGCCTTGTCGGGGCTCACAGTCGTCCCCGGTAAGAGCCTTGCCGGGGGACTTCGTCTTTTGGTCTCCGTGAAGACCTGCATGCCACCAGTCTTCACAAAGATCTGCATGCTACTACACACGTGCCCTCGACTCTTGGCCTTGACGTTGTCGATGGTGTCAGAGCTCTCAGCCTCAAGGGTGGTGACCTTGCTGGTGCTTTGCAAATTACCCCGACAAGGATCGTGTCAGGGCTTCGCGAGCCATTCCGGCAAGGGTCTTGCCGGGGGCCCATCTTGTCTTTTGTTCTTTGTTTACTGGCTTGAATACTGCCTTGGTCGTCTTGTATCTTTCCTTCTACCACCTCGTCAAGCCTTGCCACAGATGCAGCTACAACTGCACCTGCACAAGTAAGGGGTACAAAAGGGCCCAGACTTATGTACACCGACAGGAGCCCCCGGGCCGGGGCCACACACGAGTGCGAAGTGTCATTGGGCCAGGCCCAAAACAGTGCGCGGGCACGCATGGCAGGGATTAACTACTGTAATCTTCTCGTCAGTTGTGCTTCCCCACGGTCCACATTGAGTGCACGACGTGGGGGTCATGCATGGAATGGTCGCAGCACGCCTGCGATGCCTCACATGGAATAGTAAAGAGGCACCCCGCGCCTTCCCCATAAAAACAAGAATCTGCAGGGGCACTGCTCATTTACGAAGAAAACTCGGGTCGTGGCCTGCATGGGGCTTGCACCCCACGATCACGGGGTGGAAAACGGCTGTCCCACTTGCTTTTATGCTTCTGGCTCGTTTGCCACGTGTCCTTCATGCCTCGGGAAGGGTAGGTGGTCGATGCGGAGGGCATGGGCGTTAACACCATGGCGGGAAATCAGGCGTCACTGGTTGGAGCAGCGAGTCGATCCTGATTCCTTGCGCCTCTGGAGGCCGTATTGGTTGAGCGGGGCGGCCGCCCTTGGGGTGAGAGGCCAGCCCCTGGCCCTGTCCCTCTATAAAAAGGGGAGGGATGGTGTCTTTCCATACACACCTCCTCCTTCTTCTTCCTGCTTTGCAATCTTCCTCCGCCCATCATGGTGAGAGGGCGTGCTGGTGCTCCAATGGAGGCGACGACGACTACTGCTCGACAACGCCTCCCTCCTCCTCCGAATTTCATGGCAGCAGAGCCTGCTGTGAGAGGGAGAGGGAGGTGGCAAGTCCGAGGTCACCGCTGTACTCGAGAAAGAGGATGACGAGGCGGCACACCAACTGCGCCTTCGCCAGCGGCCCCTCCCCCAATGAAAGGCCATGTCGGAGACCAGCCTCGCGAGTTCTTCATAAGGCTGTACAAGCCCTTGTGCGGTCATCTCCGCCTCCCTACTCCTTTTGCTCGGGTAATGGAGCTTGACCCGCGCTTTGAGGCTGCATATGAGGGGCTGTGGGAACAACGACATGTGGGTCGACGTCGGCTTCCCCGCCCCTCACGTTATGTACTTCCACCGTGGTTGGAAAACCTTTGGCCATGCCCATAGCTTGTCGGAGGGGCACGTTCTTCAGTTCAAATTAATGGACAACGGGCTGCTTTTCGCCAAGGTCTTCGGGCGCTCGGAAATCCGCTTAGGGTGCTGCGTGGAGAGCTCCACCGATGACGAAAGCTCCTCCTTGAGCGACAGCGACAAGGAGGGCCATGCCGGTGATGACGACGACAGCGGGCAGGAGAACGATGACTCCAACTCCGGCTGACCACCGCCCGCACCATCTTCAATAGGTGGCAACACCATCATCTGCACCGCCCGCCCGGCAACATGCCTTGCCGGGAGCCGTGCCTGCTGGCCCTGGTGTCGGTGGTTGACGGGTTGCCTCCGCCATGCTATCCATCGACGTGTCCCCCCGTGTCTCCCTTTTGTCCCTTGTGCCTTCACCTGTCGTGCCTTGGAGGAAGGCGCAAGAACGGGGATTACGGGCCACTTATCTTTTTTCAGTTTTAAACTTGTATGCACTTGCCAAATCCTAATTTAAATAATGTAATCTCTCAAGCCCATGTTTGTGTTCTGTAAAGTTTGTACTTGCATCAGGATGCCAATGAAAAAGATGAGCCTTGCGGGGAACCCATGCATGTATACGTCCGTGCAGAGGCGAAATGCCTCTTTAATGTAAATAAACGAGTTTTCCCGGCAGGCTACCTTGCTGGCACCATTTTTGTCTGCTGGAAAATCACATCCGCCGGGTTACACACCAAGGGTCCAGCCCCCTGCCAATCTCTTTTTATCAAAGGCTACTGCGACCATTCTGATCGAAGCAGCGTTCGAGTCAGGGATGGGAGCACCTAAGTCTAAAAAAAGAGTGGCAAGGTTTTCTAATCCACAAGTTATAGGTTACAGACATGAATGGACAAGAGGTAAACTTTATCTGTTTGGCTTGCCGGGGATCGCAGTGCCGGGCAGTCTTCTCAACCTCTTGTCGAAGCCAAGTCCATGACAAGAACAACGGAACCTAGCGCCATCACTATGGCTGGAAAGAAGATAAGATAGGAGCATGGAACCTTGGCGGTTCATTAATATTTGTTGGAAACAAGGGTAGTACAATATCCTGGACAAGCATGCATATATGTATATACATAAACATGGAAATCAACAGGAACTGTACATACTAAAAGTTATTCGACTGCGCATAGGGTCTGCGCCTGGCTTTGTACATAGGGTAACATGCCTTGCCGGCAAGGCTACTACAAAAGGGGGTTGCCATGGGTCCCAGCAACCGAACCCTATGGGTAAAACTTGTGAAGATGTTCGATATTCTAGGAGTTGCTCACCGGAATACCGTCTTCGGTCTCTAGGCGGACTGCACTGGGCCAGGTGACTCGTATTAGCCGATAATGATCTTCCCACTTTAGCGTCAACTTGTTGGAATTCTTGGCAGATTGAACACGCCAAAGAACAAGGTCGCCTTCCTCAAGGCTTCGAGCATGCACCTTGCGGCTATGATAGCGGCGCAAGGCTTGCTGGTAGCGCGCGGCTTGCACAGCAGTGCGAAGACGATCTTCCTCAAGGACCGTAGCATCATCTTGGTGCAACTGCTGTTGCTCAAGCTCATCATAAGCGAGCACTCGGGCTGACCCATATGTGAGTTCTGTGGGGAGAACTACTTCTGTCCTGTATATCAGGGAGAAGGGCATCTGGCCAGTGGCTCGATTTGGTGTCCTTCTGATTGACCGAAGAACCATCGGCAACTCATCAATCTAGTGTCTTCCGCACTTGTGCAGACTGTCGAAAGTTCTTGTTTTGAGGCCCCGCAACACTTCAGCATTTACCCTTTCTGCTTGGCCGTTGTTTCTTGGATGAGCAACAGAAGAAAAACAAACTTTGCTGCCGAGGTCTTGGATATACGGCATGAAGGTGTGGCTTGTGAACTGCGTGTCGTTGTCGGTGATGACTCTGTTTGGCACACCAAAACGGCAAAATAGTCCTTTGGAGAACTTGACGCCTGATTGTGTTGTCACCTTTCTCACTGGCTCCACTTGTGGCCACTTTGTGAACTTGTCGATTGCAATATACAAGTACTCAAAGCCCCCGACATCACGAGGAAAGGGGCCCAGTATGTTGAGCCCCCAGACTGAAAATGGCAAGGAAAGAGGGATCATCTGAAGAGCTTGAGTTGGTTGATGAAGCTTCTTTGAATGGAACTGGCACGCTTCACACTTGGTTACTAGTGCAATTGCATCCTGGAGAGCGGTGGGCCAAAAGAAACCTTGTCGGAATGCTTTGCCAGCAAGGGCTCTTGACCCTATGTGGGAGCCACATATGCCTCCATGTATCTCTGCCAACAGCTCCAGTCTGTCCTCCCGAGGAATGCACTTCAATTTCATGTCGTTCGGTCTCCTCCTGTATAAGACATCGTCCATGAACTGGTACATGCTAGACCGACAGGCTACTTTCTCTGCCTCTTCCTGTTCCTGAGGGAGTTCCCCTGTTTGGAGGAACCGAACGGTGTGTTGTGCCCATGCCGGAGCCTGAGGCTCGACGACAAGGACTAAAGGCACGTACTCTGCCATGGGGGCAGTTGTCTCCACGGCAAGGGCTTGAGGCCCTGCCGGAGCCTGTTGCTCCTCGACAAACTTGGGGTTCCCGACAACTTACTTGCCGGCGGCTCCTGGGAGCTCAGCGGGAAAGTACTTGCAGGGGCATGCCTTCCTTCGCTGATTCAGTCTTGCCGATGGTTCAATGGATGGCTGAGTCAATTGGAGCACAACGGTTCCTGGTTCCATAGGCAACTTGAGGGCAGCCCGTTTTGAAAGGTCATCAGCAATGTTGTTCTCTGCTCGAGGAACATGCTCTGCTTGCAGACCTTCAAAACGCTCCTCCAACTTCCTTACTTCATCTACATAGGCTTCCAACAACGGGCTCTGATAATCTTTGTTAACTTTCTTGATGACAAGCTGTGAATCGCCTCTGACGATGAGCTTCCTGATTCCAAGGTCTGCTGCGATCCTGAGGCCGGCAAGCAGTCCATCATACTCTGCAGTGTTGTTTGTTGATCTCTCTCGGGGAAAGTGCATCTGGATTACGTACTTGAGATGCTCTCCAATAGGCGCGACAAGTAGCACACCAGCACCGGCGCCTTGCAGCGAGAAAGCCCCATCAAAGTACATAATCCAATCACGAGTCGTTTCCTTGCCGGGGAGAGTGGTCTCTTGAATTTCTTCATCAGGCATTGAGGTCCATTCTGCTATGAACTCTGCCAAAGCTCTACTCTGAATTGTTGAAGTGCTTTCAAACCTGAGACCAAAGCTTCACAGTTCCAACGCCCACTCCACAATGCATCTGGGTTGTGCAAGATTCATTGCAACGGGAAGCGAGTGACGACGGTGATCTCATGCGCCTGAAAATAGTGACACAGCTTTCTTGAGGCCATAAGAAGGCCGAAGAGCAGCTTCTGCACACCAGAATATCTTGATTTAGCCCCCTGCAAGAGGGAGCTGACAAAGTAGACTGGGTGCTGCATCATCTTTTTCTTTTGTTTCACTCCGCTTGCTTGCGCAGATCCTGTCTCACCGGGACCAGGCTCTGTCGGGGGTCCTGCCTCGCTGGCGTCAGGCCCTACCGGCGAAGGCCCCGGCTCATTATCTGATGGCCTTGCCGCTGCCACTGCTTCTTCCTGAGCTTCTCTCTGTGCCACTAGTGCAGCACTGACCACTTGATTCGTTGCTGCTAGATATAGCAGCAACGACTCTTGCGGTTTAGGCGCGACTAGTATTGGCATAGAGGAGAGGTATCTCTTCAAATCTTGCAGCGCTGCCTCCGCTTCCGGAGTCCATTTCATTGGACCTGCCTTTTTTAAAATTTTGAAAAAGGGCAGGGCGCGCTCAGCAGATTTGGAGATGAACCTACTCAGAGCAGCAATGCAACCAGCAAGCCTACGCACGTCCTTGACTCGTCTTGGCGCCTCAATCTGCTCAATCGCCTTGATCTTATTAGGATTTTCTTCGATTCTGCGTTGATATACAAAGAACACGAGAAGTTTGCCGGATGGAACACCGAACACACACTTCTCAGGGTTGAGCTTGAGGTTGATCTTGCGCAAATGTTTCTTCCAGATCTTGCATGAGCGTTGCTTTGTCCTTGGTTTTGACCACTATATCGTCCATATACGCTTACATATTTCTATAGAGATGGGGCTCAAAACCAATTTGGACCGCTCGGGCAAACGTCGAACTAGCGCTTTTCAACCAGAAAGGCATTCGTACAAAACAGTACGTATCACATGGGGTGATAAACACGGTCTTCTCTTCATCTTCCTTTGTCATGAAGATTTGGTGGTATCTTGAGTAGGCGTCGAGGAACGACAGGAGGTCATACCCGGTAGTGGAGTCCACTATCTGGTCAATGCATAGCAAAGGGAAAGGATCCTTTGGACAGGCTTTATTGATATCTGTATAGTCAATACATAGTCTCGTTTTCCCATTAGCCTTGCACACCACCACTAGATTGGCCAACCATGTTGAGTGGATCACTCCTCTGACCAAGCCTGCCGCTTCCAACTTCCTGATCTCTTCAATGATGAATTCTTGCCGCTCCAAAGCTTGCTTCCTGTGCTTCTGCTTGATGGGCCACGCATGAGGACAAACAACAAGGTGGTGCTCAATCACCTCCCTGGGAACGCCGGGGATGTCAGATGCTTGCCATGCAAACACATCGACGTTGGCCCACAGGAAGGTGACGAGTGCGCTTTCCTATTTGCTGTTAAGGGTGGAGCTTATGGTCAAAGCTCCGCCCGTGCCGTCCTCCTTGAGCCATTCCCGAAGAACTTGACGTTGGTCGCGACGTGCTCATGGATCGGACGATGCCGTGTATACGTCATCATGGGCGTTGACCCGACGAGCTGGCGACCGCCGCTGTCGCGGTGGAGGGGAGTGCACCATGGTTGCGGCACCTCCAACCCTTCCACTATCAACATGCACCGGCTCGGTGGTCCGGCACCGTGAAGGACTTGCCTCCTGGTGGCCATCCCTGCTGGCGTGGAAAATAAGGCTTTGGATAGCAGTCCTTCACTCTTCTTGCTTCTCCGCAGCAGGAGGAAAGTCGAGGAGTAGCTGGGCTCATGCCAATGCTTCTGCTCGCGTGGGCGGCAGCTACAACCATGATGAACGGGAGGTGCTCAGACTCCTAACTGCGTTAGAAGGAGCTCCATAACGGTTTCGCGGCCGCGCGCCTTTTTCGCCAACATCTTGGCGTGCAGGTCGGTCCTGTGCATCTCGAGAATGATGATGAGGGCTCTTACCGCGGCGACGCCTGGGGTCACCAACTTCACAACACTTCTCGTCGCGCACGACCTGGGAGGACCGCGGTGCATGCATCGGCGGGGTCGTCTTCCTACCCTTGGAGGTCCCCGCACTGCCCGTAGGCAGCACGGCTCCGTCCATGGATGCGGTAGTGCGTGGATCATCGTTGTGGCTGCGGACGATGCCGCTCGCCTGGCTCCTGGTACTAGAATGGTGTTGGTGGTCTTCATATCCACCGCCACCAGCATCTACCCCGTCACCCGTCCGTGCTAGCATGGGCAGACCGGCTCCAGACGAACTGATTGTCGTGATCGTCTTCTTCTTCGCAGCCATGGTGATGAAGAAATTGACGTACTAACTACTAGACCAAATTTGCAGAACCTCGTTCCCCTACCTGGCGCGCCAAATATGTCGGGGAAATGACACCTATGGGATCACGTGGATCCCTTCTACGGTTGGCAGGGAGGAGGAATGCACAAATAGCAGGTCCGGTGATCAGCATGAGGGATTTTTACCCGGGTTCGGGCCGCTGAGGAGTGTAAAACCCTAGTCCCGCTTTTCGTGTATATTTGGTGTTCTTGAGCCTTGACTAGCTGCTATGTGTTCACGGTCCAAAAGTTTGAAATCCTCCTCCAGTACGCCTTGGGCCTCCTTCTATACGTACAAGGGGTCGCCATAGTGGCACACAGGAGGTGTAAAGTAGCTACAATGTGCATGCTTATCACTAGCATTGTAGGACAAACACATTAAATGCGCTGCTTACGTGCCCTCTAACTTTATCGGGGAGGGAGCCCGTACCGTCCATCGCCGCCTCACCCCGTCTTGACACGCATCCAGGCTGACAAGGAATGCATCACCAAGTTCGCTGGCTAGCCGCTGTGCTGGCGTGGTGGCAGGATCTTCACAAAGATCTGCATGCCACCATGCAGGTGCTTGCTTAGTTGGCAAGCGGGTCACCGCGCTGGAATGGCCGTGGGGTGGCGAAACCTTGTCGTGAGAGCCTTGCTGTGCCTTGCAGTCGCCCCCGGCAAGGGCCTTGCCGGTGCCTCGCAGTCGTCCCCGGCAAGAGCCCTGCTGGGGGACTTCATCTTCTGGTATCCACGAAGACCTGCATGCCACCAGTCTTCACAAATATCTGCATGCTACTACGCACGCGCCCCCGAGTCTTCGCCTTGAAATTGTCGATGTTGTCAGAGCTCTCAGCCTCAAGGGTGGAGGCCTTGCTGGTGCTTCGCAAATTTCCCCGGCAAGGATCGTGCCGGGGCTTCGCGAGCCATTTCGGCAAGGGTCTTGCCGGGGGCCCAACTTGTCTTCTGTTCTTTGTTTACTGGCTTGAATACTGCCTTGGTCGTCTTATATCTTGCCTTCTACTACCTCGTCAAGCCTTGCCACAGGTGCGTCTACAACTGCCCCTGCACAAGTAAGGGGTACAAAAGGGCCCAGACTTATGTACACCGACACCAATAATTTTATCTTTTTGTGGAGTGCGAAAAAATAACTACATATGTTTGAAAGTGAGTCCACTTCAGATGAGATTTGAACATATAACACGATGGCATTTGAACATACAACACAATGTCATAGCAATTTGACATTATTCTTTGTGTAACTACTAGCACAACGACATTTGAACATAGAGCACAATGACATAGCAACTAGACATTAGCCTTTTTGTAACTATTAGCATAGTGGCATTATGACTTAGCAATTGCAACATGTTTCTATTTTAAATCATTATCTCAATGACATGTTCACATAGAAATTGCAACACAATATTTAACTCATAGCACAATAACAACAATTCAACACATATGTGAATATATCAAATCGCAATATAGAGATATATAACCATTGTAATAAGATACATAACCATTGCAATAAGATGTATAGTCTGGAAATGGATTGTGTGGAGGGTGATCCGACTGGTCGAAAGTAATAGTCATCTCCAATTAGTTAAAGAACTTCGGGGACGAGGGTGGAACAGCGTTTACATGCCAACTGGAAAGCTTCCGTATGTGCCTGGACTCATGAGCTACAAAATGAGTAGGACTCCCTTTTCACTCAGGAATCAAACCTATCCTTCTCCCCCACTTCTTCCTTGTCATTGTCACTAGAAGGTGCAGACTTGCCCGACTGGATCCACTTCAAAACTCTACATTGTCAAGTGGTGTCACTACTGCAGGATGCTGCTAACATGACACTATGATCAGAGACCCTTCGACGAAACTATGCGTGATGCATTAATCGCAATCAGTGATGTAAAAAACCATCAAAAAAGATGCAAAATGTTTGCGATGGTGGATACTTAAAACACAGTTTGGATTTTAGTTGCGTGTGAGATGCGTGGCAAATAGTTCAGTTCAATGAACTGTTTGTGATGAGGCAAAACAACAGAAATAGGCAGCTAGATGAACGCCTGTGCGATATACGGCATACAGTTCACACTGATAAATTGTTTGTGATGAGGCGGAATAATAGAAATGGGCAGCCAGATGATGGTGTGTGTGATACGTCCATTTTGCATCATGCTTTTATATAGATATTTATTGCATTATGGGCTATTGTTACACATTATGTCACAATACTTATGCCTTTTCTCTCTTATTTTATAAGGTTTACACGAAGAGGGAGAATGCCGGCAGCTGGAATTTTGGGATGGGAAAAGAGAAAATATTAGAGACATATTCTGCACAACTGCAAAAGTCCTGAAACTCCACGAAAGTCAGTTTTTGGAACATATTAAAAATATTGGGCGAAGAAAGCACCGGAGGGGGGCCACCTAGTAGCCACGAGGGTGGAGGGCGCGCCCCTGCCTCGTGGGCCACCTAGCAAGCCCGCGATGCCCATCTTCTCCTATATGGTGTCTTTTGCCCTGAAAATTTTTATAAGGAAGCTTCCGGAACGAAGCGCCGCCGTCTCGAGGCGGAACCTAGGCGGAACTAATCTAGGGCTCCGGCGGAGCTGTTCTGCTGGGAAAACATCCCTCCAGGAGGGGGAAATCGTCGCCATCGTCATCACCACCGATCCTCTCATCAAGAGGGGGTCAATCTCCATCAACATATTCACCAGCACCATCTCCTCTCAAACCCTAGTTCGTCTCTTGTATCCGATCTTTGTCTCAAAACCTCAGATTGGTACCTGTGGGGTGCTAGTAGTGTTGATTTTCCTTGTAGTTGATACTAGTTGGTTTATTCGGTGGAAGATCATATGTTCAGATCCTTTATGCATATTAATACCCCTCTGATTATAACATGAATATGATTTGTGAGTAGTTATGTTTGTTCCTGAGGACATGGGAGAAGTCTTGTTATAAGTAATCATGTGAATTGGGTATTCGTTCGATATTTTGATGAGATGTATGTTGTCTTTCCTCTAGTGGTGTTATGTGAACATCGACTACATGATACTTTACCATGCTTTGGGCCTAGGGGAAGGCATTGGGAAGTAATAAGTAGATGATGGGTTGCTAGAGTGACAGAAGTTTAAACCCTACTTTATCCATTGCTTCGTAAGGGGCTGATTTGGATCCATATGTTTCGTGCTATGGTTAGGTTTACCTTAATTCTTCTTTCATAGTCGCGGATGCTTGCGAGAGGTGTTAATCATAAGTGGGATGCTTGTCCAAGGAAGGGCAGTACCCAAGCACCGGTCCACCCACATATCAAATTATCAAAGTAACACACACGAATCATATGAGCATGATGAAAACTAGCTTGACAGTAATTCCCATGTGTCCTCGGGAGCACTTTTCTTTATATAAGAGTTTGTCCAGGCTTGTCCTTTGCTAGAAAAAGGATTGAGCCACCTTTCTGCACTTTAGTTACTTTGTTACTTGTTACCCGTTACGAATTATCTTATCACAAAACTATTTGTTACCGATAATTTCAGTGCTTGCAAAGAATACCTTACTTAAAACCGCTTGTCATTTGCTTCTGCTCCTCGTTGGGTTCGACGCTCCTACTTATTGAAAGGACTACGATAGATCCCATATGCATGTGGGTCATCAAGACTCTTTTCTGGCGCCGTTGCCGGGGAGTGAAGCGCCTTTGGTAGGTGGAATTTGGTAAGGAAACATTTATATAGTGTGCTGAAATTTACTGTCACTTGTTACTATGGAAAATAATCCTTTGAGAGGCTTGTTCGGGGGATCTTCACCCCGACCAAAATAGGAAAGAGTTGCTCCTCAACCTACTGAACCTACTGAAAATATTTATTTTGAAATTCCTTCGGGTATAATAGAGAAACTGCTAGCTAATCCCTATACAAGAGATGGAACATTACATCCCGATATGCACCTAATCAATGTGGATGAAGTTTGTGGATTATTTAAGCTTGCAGGTATGCCTGAGGATGTTATCAAGAAGAAGGTCTTCCCTTTATCGTTGAAGGGAAAGGCATTGACATGGTTTAGGCTATGTGATGATATTGGATCATGGAACTACAACCGATTGAAATTAGAATTTCATCAGAAGTTTTATCCTATGCATCTGGTTCATCGGGATCGTAATTATATATATAATTTTTGGCCTCGCGAAGGAGCAAGTATGGCTCAAGCTTGGGGGAGGCTTAAGTCAATGTTATATTCATGTCCCAATCATGAGCTCTCAAGAGAAATTATTATTCAAACAATTTATGCTCGACTTTCTCTCAATAATCACTCCTTGCTCGATACTTCTTGTACTGGTTCTTTTATGATGAAGACTATTGAATTCAGATGGGATTTATTGGAAAGAATTAAATGCAACTCTGAAGATTGGGATATCGACGAAGGTAAGGAGTCAGGTATAACACCTAAGTTTGATTGTGTTAAATCTTTTATGGATACCGATGCTTTTCATGAATTTAGCACTAAATATGGACTTGACTCTGAGATAGTAGCTTCTTTCTGTGAATCATTTGCTACTCATGTTGATCTCCTAAGGAGAAGTGGTTTAAATATCATCCTCCCATTGAAGTAAAAATAGTAGAACCTATTAAAGTTGAAGAAAAGACTATCACTTATAATGTTGATCCTATTGTTCCTACTGTTTATATTGAGAAACCACCTTTCCCTGTTAGAATAAAGGATCATGCTAAAGCTTCAATTGTGGTTCGTAAAAGTAATGCTAGAACACCTACACCCCCTGAGAAAATTAAATTGAACCTAGTATTGCTATGGTTAAAGATCTCTTGGTCGATAATATTGATGGACATGCTATTTACTTCTGTGATGAAGCAGCTAGAATTGCTAGACCTGATACTAAAAATAAACATATACTTGTTGTTGGCATGCCTGTTGTTTCTGTTAAAATAGAAGATCATTTTTATCATGGTTTATGTGATATGGGTGCTAGTGTGAGTGCAATATCTCATTCCTTATACAAAGAAATTATGCATGATATTGCACCTGCTGAGATAGAAGATATTGATGTTACTATTTAGCTTGCCAATAGAGATACTATTTCACCAATTGGGATTGTTAGAGATGTTGAAGTCTTGTGTGGGAAAATTAAATACCCTACTGATTTTCTTGTTCTTGGTTACCCACAAGATGACTTTTGTCCCATTAGTTTTGGTAGACCCTTCTTGAATACAGTTAATGCTAAGATAGCCTACGAAAAGGATATTGTTACTGTTGGTTTAGGGGATATGTCTCATGATTTTAACTTTGCTAAATTTCATAAACAACCCCATGATAAAGAATTTCCTAGTAAAGATGAAATTATTGGTCTTGCTTCTATTGTTGTGCCTCCTAAGGATCCTTTAGAACAATATTTGCTAGGCCATGAAAATGATATGTTTATGAATGAAAGAAGGGAAATAGATGAAGTATTCTTTAAACAGGGACCTATTTTGGAAAACAACTTTCCCGTTGAAATCCTAGGGGATCCTCCTCCACCCAAGGGAGATCCCATGTTTGAGCTTAAACAATTACCTGATACTCTGAAATATGCTTATCTTGATGAAAAGAAGATATATCCTGTTATTATTAGTGCTAACCTTTCAGAGCATGAAGAGGAGAAATTATTGAAAACTCTGAAGAAGCACCATGCTGATATTGGATATACTCTTGATGATCTTATAAGGGCATTAGTCCCACTCTATGCCACCACAAAAAAAACTGGAAAAAGATGCTAAACCAGTTTTTGATCATCAACGACGGTTAAACCCTAAGATGAAAGAAGTCGTAAGAAATAAAATACTAAAGCTTCTGGAGGCAGGTGTAATTTATCTAGTTGCTGATAGTCAGTGAGTAAGTTCTGTCCATTGTGTCCCTAAGAAGGGAGGTATTACTGTTGTTCCTAATGATAAGGATGAATTGATCCCACAAAGAATTGTTACATGTTATAGAATGGTAATTGATTTTTGCAAATTAAATAAAGCTACTAGAAAATATCATTACCCTCTACCTTTTATTGATCAAATGCTAGAAAGATTATCCAAACATACACATTTTTGTTTCCTAGATGGTTACTCTGGTTTCTCTCAAATACCTGTGTCGAAAGAAGATTAGGATAATACCACTTTTACTTGCCCTTTCGGTACCTTTGCTTATAGATGTATGCCTTTTGGTTTATGCAATGCACCCTCTACCTTTCAAAGATGTATGACAGTTGTATTCTTTGACTTTTGTGAAAAGATTGTTGAGGTTTTCATGGATGATTTCTCTGTGTATGGAACTTCTTTTAATGATTGCTTAAGCAACCTTGATCGAGTCTTGCAGAGATGTGAAGAAACTAATCTTGTCTTGAATTGGGAGAAGTGCCACTTTATGGTTAATGAAGGTATTGTCTTGGGGCATAAAATTTCTGAAATAGGTATTGAAGTTGATAAAGCTAAAGTTGATGCTATTGAAAAAATGTCGTGTCCTAAGGACATCAAAGGTATAAGAAGTTTCCTTGATCATGCCGGTTTTTATAGGAGGTTCATTAAAGACTTCTCTAAAATTTCTAGGCCTCTGACTAATCTCTTACAAAAAGATGTTCCTTTTGTCTTTGATGATGATTGTGTAGAAGCATTTCAAATACTTAAGAAAGCCTTGATTTCTGCACCTATTGTTCAGGCACCTGATTGGAATTTACCCTTTGAAATTATGTGTGATGCTAGTGATTATGTTGTAGGTGCCGTTCTAGGACAAAGAGTTGATAAGAAATTAAATGTTATCCAATATGCTAGTAAAACTTTAGATAGTGCCCGGAGAAATTATGCTACTACTAAAAAAGAATTTTTAGCAGTTGTGTTCGCTTGTGATAAGTACAGACCTTATATTGTTGATTCCAAAGTAACTATTCACACTGATCATGCTGCTATTAAATATCTTATGGAAAAGAAAGATGCTAAACCTAGACTTATTAGATGGGTTCTTTTGCTACAAGAATTTGATTTGCATATTATTGATAGAACGGTAGCTGAGAACCCGTTGCAGACAACTTATCTAGGTTAGAAAATGTTCTTGATGACCCACTACCTATTGATGATAGCTTTCCTGATGAACAATTAGCTGTCATAAATGCTTCTCGTACTGCTCTATGGTATGCTGATTATGCTAATTACATTGTTGCTAAATTTATACCACCTAGTTTCACATACCAACAAAAGAAAAAGTTTTTCTATGATTTAAGACATTACTTTTGGGATGACCCATACCTTTATAAAGAAGGAGTGGATGGTGTTATTAGACATTGTGTACCCGAGCATGAACAGGAACAAGATCCTACGCAAGTGTCACTCCGAGGCTTACGGAGGACACCACGCTGGTGATAGAACTGCACATAAGGTATTGCAATCCGGGTTTTATTGGCCTACTCTTTTCAAAGATGCCCGTAAGTTTGTCTTGTCTTGCAATGAATGTCAAAGAATTGGTAATATTAGTAGACGTCAAGAAATGCCTATGAATTATTCACTTGTTATTGAACCCTTTGATGTTTGGGGCTTTGATTATATGGGACCTTTTCCTTCCTCTAATGGGTATACACATATTTTAGTTGATGTTGTACGTTACTAAGTGGGTAGAAGCTATTGCAACTAGTAGTGCTTATCATAAAACCTCTATTAAGATGCTTAAAGAAGTTATTTTTCCAAGGTTTGGAGTCCCTCGATATTTAATGACTGATGGTGGTTCACATTTTATTCATGGTGCTTTTCGTAAAATGCTTGCTAAGTACGATGTTAATCATGGAATTGCATCTCCACGCCACCCTTAGTCTAGTGGTCAAGTAGAATTGAGTAATAGAAAGATTAAATTGATTTTGCAAAAGACTTTCAATATATCTAGAAAGAATTGGTCCAAGAAACTTGTTGATGCATTATGGGCCTATAGAACTGCATATAAAAATCCTATGGGTATGTCTCCGTATAAAATGGTTTATTGAAAAGCATGTCACTTACCTCTGGAACTAGAACATAAGGCATATTGGGCTATTAAAGAGCTCAATTACGATTTCAAACTTGCCGGTGTGAAGAGGCTATTTGACATTAGCTCACTTGATGAATGGAGAACCCATGCCTATGAGAATGCCAAATTGTTTAAAGAAAAAGTTAAAAGATGGCATGACAAAAGGATACAAAAGCGTGAGTTTAATGTAGGTGATTATGTTTTGCTACACAACTTTCGTTTAAGATTTTTTGCAGGAAAACTTCTCTCTAAATGGGTGCTTACATTATCGACGAGGTCTATCGTTCTGGTGCCATGAAAATCAACAACGCCGAAGGCACAAATCCGAAGGTGGTGAACAATAAAAGAATCAAACATTATATGTCAGGTAATCCCATAAATGTTGAAACCAATGTTATTGACACTGTAACCCTGGTGGAGTACATAACAGACACTTTCCAGAATGTTTCAGACTCTGAAAAGGAATAGGTATGTGGTACGGTAAGTAAACCGACTCCAAAACTGCTCAAATTGCATTATTTTTTCTCCGTTTAGGAATATTTAAAAAAATAGAAAAATTAAAAGTAGCCCGGAAGGGACACGAGGCATCCACGAGGGTGGAGGGCGCGCCCTACCCCCCCTGGGCGCGCCCCCTGCCTCGTGGATACCTCGTGTGCCCTCCGGACTCCGTTTTCTTGCACGATACTTCTTTTGGTTGGTA
Organism: Triticum aestivum; assembly: GCF_018294505.1. Taxonomy (NCBI): domain Eukaryota; kingdom Viridiplantae; phylum Streptophyta; class Magnoliopsida; order Poales; family Poaceae; genus Triticum; species Triticum aestivum. The sequence goes on along the minus strand of NC_057801.1, from coordinate 283,021,630 downwards.
AAAATTCATTATAAAATCTCTCGAAGGTTTTGACCACCGTACCACAAAAAAACCCTCTGCTTTTGTTTTGAGCTGTTTTTCTGACAGATCTAGATCACCATGACGTCTCCAAGCGCCCCCAAGGACAAGTTTTTCTAGAAGGTCATCAACCCTTACCTCGCGGAGGTGGTGCAACACCCTCAAATCATTGAGATGCGTGAGGGGGTGCTGCACATCCGCGATGTTGAGGGACTGAGGAGGACCAGAAGCGTGGAGACAAGACTCGAAGCAATGGAGCAACAAGTTTTCAAGTGACAAGGAATGGTGGAACACGGACTCAACGCCAACCACATGATGATTGTGGAGTTCACCAACGACCACAAGCTGGATACCAAGAACATTGGGGAGACCATCTTCAAGCTTCACGAGAAAATCGAGCACCTCCAAGCCCAGATCTATGACCTGCAAAACCAAAACTGTGAGTATGAATATAGATTCAAGAGGATGAGTTTGGCTGCAGATTTGAGGATCCCGGAGATTCGATCATCCTTCTATGACGGTGAGCCTATGCCTTCTAAGATGGACGACAAGCCTACATCATCAACAACTCCATCATCACCACCTCCGAAGAAAGAGATATAAATACTTGGGTATGGGCACTCCCCTTGGCAACTGCCAAGCTTGGGGGAGGTGCCCCGGTATCGTATCACCATCACACTTCTATCTTTACTGTTTTTCTTAGTTCGATCCTTTTGGTTATATCTTGATCTAGTAGAATAAAGTTTAGTTTGATCTAGCTTTGAGTTTTGTGTTGATCCCTATCTATATAATCGAGTCCGTGAGTTATATATAATAAATATTAGTATTGAGTTGAGGGCTTTGCTATCTTGCTATGAACTTGAGGGAATAAAAGAATAAGAAAGAATAAAAGGAAATAAAAAGATCATATTGATCTTATGGAAAGTAATGACTTCACATATAAAGAGTATGATGAATAAAAGTTGTTGAGAGTTGACAAGCATAGTTTTGGTCATCGCTGCATTTTATAGGAAGTAATAAAGAAAGAGAGGTTTTCACATATAAATATACTATCTTGGACATCTTTTATGATTGTGAGCACTCACTAAAATATGACATGCTAAAAAGTTGACGTTGGACAAGGAAGACAACATAATGGGTTATGTTTTCTTATATCCGAATAAGTTATATTGTCATGGATCATCCAACATGTTGAGCTTGCCTTTCCCCTTATGCTAGACAAATTCTTTGCACCAAGTAGAGATACTACTTGTGCTTCCAAACATCTCTAAACCCAGTTTTTCCATGAGAGTCCACCATACCTACCTATGGATTGAGTAAGATCCTTCAAGTAAGTTGTCATCGGTGCAAGCAATAAAAATCGCTCTCTAAATATGTATGATCTATTAGTGTGAAGAAAATAAGCTTTATACGAGCTTGTGATATGGAAGAAATAAAAGCGACGGACTGCATAATAAAGGTCCCTATCACAAGTGGCAATATAAAGTGACGTTCTCTTGCATTAAGATTTTGTGCATCCAATTTTAAAAGCGCATGACAACCTCTGCTTCCCTCTGTGAAGGGCCTATCTTTTATTTTTACCTCCTACCTTCATATAAGGTCATGGTGATCTTCACCTTTCCTTTTTTACACTTTATACTTTGGAAAGTACTATGTGTTGGAACGATCCTGATATATATATCCACTTGGATGTAGGCTTTCATAAATTATTATTGTTGACATTACCCTTGAGGTAAAAGATTGGGAGGCAAAACTATAAGCCCCTATCTTTCTCTGTGTCCAACTGAAACTTCTACCCATAAGTATTGCGTGAGTGTTAGCAATTCTGAAAGACTAAATGATAGTTGAGTATGTGGACTTGCTGAGAAGCTCTTATATTGACTATTTTCGATGTTATGATAAATTGCAACTGCATCAATGACTGAGATCATAGTTTGTTGGTTATCAATGAAGTTTTGATTCATAATTTACATTCTGAATAGATTGTTACTTTAGCATAAGAAATCATATGACAATATATGTTGTTGTTCTAAGAATGATCATGATGCCCTCATGTCCGTATTTTATTCTATCGACACCTCTATCTCTAAACATGTGGACATATTTTTCGATTGGCTTGGGGGGAGTTGATACGTACATTTTGCATCATGATTTTATATCAATATTTATTGCATTATGGGCTGTTATTACACATTATGTCACAATACTTATGCCTTTTCTCTCTTATTTTATAAGGTTTACACGAAGAGGGAGAATGCCGGCAGCTGGAATTCTAGGCTGGAAAAGGAGCAAATATTAGAGACCTATTCTGCACAACTCCAAAAGTCCTTAAACACCACAAAAGTCAGTTTTGGAATATATTAAAAATATTTGGCGAAGAAAGCACCAGAGGGGGGCCACCCAGTAGCCACGAGGGTGGAGGGCGCGCCCCCTGCCTCACGAGCCACGTGGCAAGCCCCCGATGCCCATCTTCAGGTATATGGTGTCTTTTGCCCGAAAAAAAAATCATAAGGAATCTTCCGGGACGAAGCGCCACTGTCTCGAGGAGGAACCTGGGCGGAACCAATCTAGGGCTCCGGCAGAGCTGTTCTGCCGGGGAAACATCCCTCCGAGAGGGGGAAATAGTCACAATCGTCATCACCATCGATCGTCTCATCGAGAGGGGGTCAATCTCCATCAACATCTTCACCAGCACCATCTCCTCTCAAACCCTAGTTCATCTCTTGTATCCGATCTTTGTCTCAAAACCTCATATTGGTAACCGTGGGTTGCTAGTAGTGTTGATTACTCCTTGTAGTTGAAGCTAGTTGGTTTATTCGGTGGAAGATCATATGTTCAGATCCTTTATGCATATTAATACCCCTTTGATTATGAACATGAATATGATTTGTGAGTAGTTACGTTTGTTCCTGAGGACATGGGAGAAGTCTTCTTATAAGTAATCATGTGAATTTAGTATTCAAAGATATTTTGATGAGATGTACGTTTTCTTTCCTCTAGTGGTGTTATGTGAACGTCAACTACATGATACTTCACCATGCTTTGGGCCTAGGGGAAGGCATTGGGAAGTAATAAATAGATGATGGGTTGCTAGAGTAGCATAAGCTTAAACCCTAGTTTATGCGTTGCTTCGTAAGGGGCTGATTTGGATCCAGATGTTTCATGCTATGGTTAGGTTTACCTTAATTCTTCTTTCGTAGTTGCGGATGCTTGCGTGAGGGGTTAATCATAAGTGGGATGCTTGTCCAAGGAAGGGCAGTACCCAAGCACCGATCCACCCACATATCAAATTATCAAAGTAACGCACGCGAATCATATGAGCATGATGAAAACTAGCTTGGCAGTAACTCCCATGTGTCCTCGGGAGCGCTTTGCTTTATATAAGAGTTTGTCCATGCTTGTCCTTTGCTAGAAAAAGGATTTTGCCACCTTGCTGCACTTTAGTTACTTTGTTACTTGTTACCCGTTACGAATTATCTTATCACAAAACTATTTGTTACCTATAATTTCAGTGCTTGCAGAGAATACCTTACTGAAAGTTGCTTGTTATTTCCTTCTGCTCCTCGTTGGGTTTGACACTCCTACTTATCGAAAGGACTATGATAGATCCCCTATACTTGTGGGTCGTCGGTGTTCGATATACGACATACTGTTCACTCGAATGAACTGTTCGCGATGAGGCAGAACAACAGAAACGGGCAGCCAGATGAGGGTGTGTGCGATATACGGCATACAGTTCACTAGGATGAACTATGTGTGATTAGGCAACTGATACGTCTCCAACGTATCTATAATTTTTGATTGCTACATCTATTATATTACCTGTTTTAGATGTTTATGGGCTTTGTTGTACACTTTTATATCATTTTTGGGACTAACCTATTAACCGGAGGCCCAACCCAAATTGCTGTTTTTTTGCGTATTTCAGTGTTTCGCAGAAAAGGAATATCAAACGGAGTCCAAACGGAATTAAACCTTCGGAAGAGTTAGTTTTGGAACAAACGCAATCTAGGAGACTTGGAGTGGACGTCAAGAAGTAAACAAGGCGGCCACAGGGTAGGACGACACGCCCTAGGGGGGTGGGCGCGCCCCCACCCTCATGGCTCCCCTAACCGACTTCCTTCGCCTATATATACTTGCATACCCTGAAAACATCCAGGAGCACCACGAAACCCTATTTCCACCGCCGCAACCTTCTGTACCCGTGAGATCCCATCTTGTAGCCTTTTACGGTGCTCCGCCGGAGGGGGAATCAATCATGGAGGGCTTCTACATCAACGCCAAGGCCTCTTCGATGAAGTGTGAGTAGTTTACCACAGACCTTCGGGTCCATAGTTATTAGCTAGATGGCTTCTTCTCTCTCTTTGAATCTCAATACAAAGTTCTCCTTGATCTTCTTGGAGATCTATTCGATGTAACTCTTTTTGCGGTGTGTTTGTGGAGATCTGATGAATTGTGGGTTTATGATCAAGTTTATTTATGAGAAATATTCGAATCTCCTCTGAATTCTTTTATGTATGATTGGTTATCTTTGCAAGTCTCTTCAAATTATCAGTCTGGTGGCCTACTAGATTGATCTTTCTTGCAATGGGAGAAGTGCTTAGCTTTGGGTTCAATCTTGCGGTGTCCTTTCCCAGTGATAGATGGGGCAGCAAGGCATGTATTGTATTGTTGCCATCAAGGATAAAAATATGGGGTTTATATCATACTGCTTGAGTTTATCCCTCTACATCATGTCATCTTGCCTAATGCGTTACTCTGTTCTTATGTACTTAATACTCTAGATGCATGCTGGATAGCGGTCGAAGTGTGGAGTAATAGTAGTAGATGCAGAATCGTTTTGATCTACTTGTCGCGGACGTGATGCCTATATACATGATCATGCCTAGATATTCTCATAACTATGCACTTTTCTATCAATTGCTCGACAATAATTTGTTTACCCACCGTAATACTTATGCTATCTTGAGAGAAGCCACTAGTGAAACCTATGCCCCCCGGGTCTATCTTTTATCATATAAGTTTCCAATCTACTTTATTTTGCAATCTTAACTTTCCAATCTATATCATAAAAATACCAAAAATATTTATCTTATTATTATGTCTATCATATCTCACTTTTGCAAGTGGCCATGAAGGGATTGGCAACCCTTTTATCGAATTGGTTGCGAGGTTCTTATTTGTTTGTGTAGGTACGAGGGACTTGTGTGTAGCGTCCTACTGGATTGATACCTTAGTTCTCAAAAACCGAGGGAAATACTTACGCTACTTTGCTGCATCACCCTTTCCTCTTCAAGGGAAAACCAACGCAGTGCTCAAGAGGTAGCAAGAAAGATTTCTGGCGCCGTTGCCGGGGAGGTCTACGCACAAGTCAAGACATACCAAGTACCCATCACAAACTCTTATCCCTCGCATTACATTATTTGCCTTTTGCCTCTCGTTTTCCTCTCCCCCACTTCACCTTTGCCGTTTTATTCGCCCTTCTTCTGTTCTTCTTTTCGTTTGCTTTGATGTCTTACTTGGCTCATTTGCTCGTTTGGTTGGAATAGTTGTTTATTTATTGCTAAACAGAGAACCTAAGATGTATGGATCCTCATCCGCTTGCCAATCTTTTTAAGAGGTCCAATTATGATGAACCAATTGCTAGTGAGTTTTGTGCACTAGATTATCTTTAGGAGGTTTTGCTTGATATTCGTGAATCTGAAAATTGTGATGAAGTGCTTTATGAAGAGATTCACGATAGATCTTTGAGTAAAAAGAATGATTGAAATGATGTTATTATAAATTCTATTAATGTCAATTGTGATAGTAATATGCAAAACCATAAGCTTGGGGATGCTAGTTTTGCTATGTCTACTATTTGTTGCAATGATCATGATTGGGGTGATTCTTTTTATGATCTTGCAAATTTATTTATGCCCCATGATGAATATGAGATTGATAATAGTGTTTGCAATATTATTGAAAGTGGGTTTAGAAGAGTGTCAACTTTAGATCCCACATATTTGGAGAATGTTCAATCTTATGAATTTTTTGATAAACGTGGGTTTGGAGTGGTCATGACTTTAGTTAATGTTAATCCCACTATTTTGGAAGAGTGTCAACTTTGCATGCATGTGGATCGTGTTGAGAATATTTTATGTGATAGGTATTTTGTTGAATTTTCTTATGATCCCACATGTAATTATTATGAGAGAGTAAAATATGGTTGTAGAAATTTTCATGTTACTAAATTACCTCTCGTTATGTTGAGATTGCTAATGTTCCTTTCCATTTCCTTGCATATGCTAGCTTTTGCTTGCTATGATAATTTGTTTTTCTATAATATGCCTATGCATAGGAAGTATGTTAGACTTAGATGTGTTTGTCACATGTTTTATGATGCCTCTTTATGTTTCAATTCTTGTCTTTCATGTGAGAATCACTGAAATCTCAATGCCTAGCTAAAAAGGCTTAGAGAGAAGTGCTTGTTGGGAGACAACCCAATACTTTTCCTTGCTGTTATTCAATAAATAATTCATCTAGCTTCTTTGTTTAGATATGGCTTTATGTTTTAATTAGTGTTTGTGCCAAGTAGAACCTATAGGATCATCTTGGGTGAAAGTTAAATTGATCTTGCTGAAAAACAGAAACTTTTGCGCGCATGAGAATAATTTTAATAAATCACAGAAACGTGATTTTTAGTTGATTATTTTTGCAGAAGATTAATAGACAAATTGCATAGGACTTCCTATTGTGGTAGGAGTTTTAGAGTTCCAGAAGTATTCGAAAGTTACAGATTGCTACAGATTGTTCTGTTTTTGACAGATTCTGTTTTTCATGTGTTGTTTGCTTATTTTGATGAATCTATGGCCAGTATTGGGGGGTATGAACCATAGAGAAGTTGGAATACAGTGGGTTTAACACCAATATGAATAAAAAATGAGTTCATTACAGTACCTTAAAGTGGTGGTTTGCTTTCTTGCACTAACGGAGCTTACGAGTTTTCTGTTGAGTTTTGTGTTGTGAAGTTTTCAAGTTTTGGGTAAAGATTTGATGGACTATGGAATAAGGAGTGGCAAGAGCCTAAGCTTGGGGATTCCCAAGGCACCCCAAGGTAATTCAAGGACAACCAAAAGCCTAATCTCGGGGATGCCCCGGAAGGCATCCCCTGTTTCGTCTTCGTCTATCGGTAACTTCACTTGGAGCTATATTTTTATTCACCACATGATATGTGTTTTGCTTGGAGCGTCTTGTATGATATGAGTCTTTGTCTTTTGGTTTACCAAAATCATCCTTGCTGTACACACCTTATGGGAGAGACACACATGATTCGGAATTTATTAGAATACTCTATGTGCTTCACTTATATCTTTTGAGCTAGACAATTTTGCTCTAGTGCTTCACTTATATCTTTTTAGAGCACGACGGTAGTTTTATTTTGTAGAAATTATTTATCTCTCATGCTTCACTTATATTATTTTGAGAGTCTTTTAGAACAGCATGATATTTTCTTTGGTTATAAAATTGGTCCTAATATGATGGGCATCCAAGTTGGGTATAATAAAAACTATTATATAGAGTGCATTGAACGCTATGATCAATTTGATGCTTGATGATTGTTTTGACATATGAGGATGGTAATATTAGAGTCATTCTAGTTGGGTAGTTGTGAATCTGAGGAATACTTGTGTTAAAAGTTTGTGATTCCTGTAGCATGCACGTATGGTGAACCGTTATGTGATGAAGTTGGAGCATGATTTATTTATTTATTGTCTTCCTTATGTGTGAAGGTCGGGATCGCGCAATAGTTAACTCCTACCAACCCTTCCCCTAGGAGCATGTGTGTAGTACTTTGTTTTGATAACTTGTAGATTTTTTCAATAACTATATGAGTTCTTCATGACTAATGTTGAGTCCATGGATTATACGCACTCTCACCCTTCCACCATTGCTAGCCTCTCTTGTGTCGCGCAACTTTTGCCGGTCCACCCATCATATACCTTCCTCAAAACAGCCACCATACCTACCTATTATGGCATTTCCATAGCCATTCCGTGATATATCTCCATGCAACTTTCCACCTCTCTGTTATTTATGGCACGCATCATCATTGTCATATTGCTTTTGCATGATCATGTAGTTGACATCGTATTTGTGACAAATCCACCATTCATAATTCTTTCATACATGTCGCTCTTGATTCATTGCATATCCCGGTGCACCGCCGGAGGTATTCACTAGAGTCATATTTTATTCTAAGTAATGAGTTGTAACTCTTGAGTTGTAAATAAATATAAGTGTGATGATCTTCATTATTAGAGCATTGTCCCAAGTGAGGAAAGGATGATGGAGACTATGGTTCCCCCACAAGTCAGGATGAGACTCCGGACTTTATGAAAAATAAAAGAGGCCAAAGAAGCCCAAACAAAAAAAGAGAGGCCAAAGAAGCCCACCAAAATAAAAAAATGAGAGAAGGGACAATGTTACTATCCTTTTTCCACACTTGTGCTTCAAAGTAGCACGATGATCTTCATGATAGAGAGTCTCCTATGTTGTCACTTTCATATACTAGTGGGAATTTTTCATTATGGAACTTGGCTTGCATATTCCAATGACGGGCTTCCTCAAAATGCCCTAGGTCTTCGTGAGCAAGCGAGTTGGATGCACACCCACTTGGTTTCTTTTGATGAGCTTTCATACACTTATAGCTCTAGTGCATCCGTTACATGGAAATCCCTACTCACTCACATTGATATATATTAATGGGCATCTCCATAGCCCGTTGATACACCTAGTTGATGTGAGACTATCTTCTTTTTTTGTATTCTCCACAACCACCATCCTATTCCACATATAGTGCTATGTCCATGGCTCACACTCATGTATTGTGTGAAGATTGAAAAAGTTTGAGAATACTAAAGTATGAAACAGTTGCTTGGCTAAAACCGGGGTTGTGCATGATTTAAATATTTTGTGTGCTGATGATAGAGCATAGCCAGACTATATGATTTTGTAGGGATAACTTTCTTTGGCCATGTTATTTTGAGAAGACATGATTACTTTGTTAGTATGCTTGAAGTATTATTACTCTTATGTCAATATTAAACTTTTATCTTGAATCATTTGGATCTGAACATTCATGCCACAATAAAGAAAAATACATTGAGAAATATGTTAGGTAGCATTCCACATCAAAAATTCTGTTTTTATCATTTACCTACTCGAGGACGAGCAGGAATTAAGTTTGGGGATGCTTGATATGTCTCCAACGTATCTATAATTTTTGATTGTTCCATGCTATTATATTACCCGTTTTGGATGTTTATGGGCTTTACTATACACTTTTATATCATTTTTGGGAATAATCTATTAACCGAAGGCCCATCCCAAATTGCTGTTTTTTTTGCCTATTTCAGTGTTTCACAGAAAAGGAATATCAAACGGAGTCCAAACGGAATGAAACCTTTGGGAGAGTTATTTTTGGAACAAACGCAATCCAGGAGACTTGGAGTGGACGTAAAGAAGTAAACGAGGCGTCCACGAGGCAGTAGAGCGCGCCCTAGGGGGGTGGTCACGCCCCCACCCTCGTGGGCCCCTTGTGGCTCCCCTGACCGACTTCCTTCGCCTATATATACTTGCATACCCTGAAAACATCCAGGAGAACCACGAAACCCTATTTCCACCACCGCAACCTTCTGTACCCATGAGATCCCATCTTGGAGCCTTTTCCGGCGCTCCGTCGGAGGGGGAATCGATCACGGAGGGCTTCTACATCAATGCCAAGGCCTCTCCGATGAAGTGTGAGTAGTTTACCACAGATCTTCGGGTCCATAGTTATTAGCTAGATGGCTTCTTCTCTCTCTTTGAATCTCAATACAAAGTTCTCCTCGATCTTCTTAAAGATCTATTCGATGTAACTCTTTTTGTGATGTGTTTATCGAGATCCGATGAATTGTGGGGTTATGATCAAGATTATCTATGAGAAATACTCCCCTGAATTCTTTTATGTATGATTGGTTATCTTTGCAAGTCTCTTCGAATTAGGTTTGGCCTACTAGATTGATCTTTCTTGCAATGGGAGAAGTGCTTAGCTTTGGGTTCAATCTTGCGGTGTCCTTTCCCAGTGATAGCAGGGGCAGCAAGGCACGTATTGTATTGTTGCCATCAAGGATAAAAATATGGGGTTTATATCATATTGCTTGAGTTTATCCCTCTACATCATGTCGTCTTGCCTAATGCGTTACTCTGTTCTTATGAACTTAATACTCTAGATGCATGCTGGATAGCGGTCGATGTGTGGAGTAACAGTAGTAGATGCAGAATCGTTTAGATCTACTTGTCGCGGACGTGATGCCTATATACATGATCATGCCTAGATATTCTCATAACCATGCACTTTTCTATCTATTGCTCGACAGTAATTTGTTTACCCACTGTAATACTTATGCTATCTTGAGAGAAGCCACTAGTAAAACCTATGGCCCTTGGGTCTATTTTCCATCATATATGTTTCCGATCTACTTTATTTTGTAATCTTTACTTTCCAATCTATATCATAAAAATACCAAAAATATTTATCTTATTATTATCTCTATCAGATCTCACTTTTGCAAGTGGCCGTGAAGGGATTGAAAACCCCTTTATCGCGTTGGTTGCGAGGTTCTTATTTGTTTGCGTAGGTACGAGGGACTTGCGTGTAGCCTCCTACTAGATTGATACCTTGGTTCTCAAAAACTGAGGGAAATAATTACGCTACTTTGCTGCATCACCCTTTCCTCTTCAAGGGAAAACAAACGCAGTGCTCAAGAGGTAGCAACAACACAATAGAAACGGCCTGGTAGATCAAGGTGTGTGCGATGGAGGGCATATGGTTCAATCGGATGAACTGTTTGCGATGAGCCAAGACAACAGAAATAGTTCAACTGAACAAGATATGTGTGATATGCGGCAAACAGGTCCGTAATTAGAAATGTGTGCGATGACCAATAATAACACAGACGATTGCTGCTAATAAGCCGTATGATTTGCTTTGTCTACAGAAAAATAACAGGTGTATATATATATGTATAACTGAAATAAACATCCAATTACGTAAGTGACTATACAGATCATTCGCACACACCTCAATAAACAATTGCATGCATTCTAAACTAGGAGAAGCAACCGTCTAGTCATCTAGTTCAGGGTCTTTATAAGATTGACTGTCAAGAGTACGATGAGTCATTCCAGGATTACCTGGTCGGAGAGGCAGGCATACAAAGGCAAGATAACCTGGATTTTTGGTGAATACACCTGGCGTCCAAGCCAATTAAAAGGGTAAACAAAGCTCTATTCATTAAACAGGAAGCCCCCAAGTAATTTTTCAATCAAGGCGTACAAGCCGTAATAGTAGGTAGTCATAGCTATGATCAATGAGCAGGAAGCCCCCAAGTAATTTTAACAAGGCGTGCAAGCCGAATCAAGAGGGTAGTCATAGCTATGCTCAATGAGTAGGAAGCCCCCAAGTGATCTTATGAACTATCAATAAAGACTCAGATACTCAGAAATGAAACGATAGAGGCCCTGAATTATCAGGGATGCCGGATTTATTATACTTGATCATAATATATACATGGATAAAAATATGTACAACATGAGAACCAATAGTTCAAGTATAATAAGGCCGAAGATGAGCAATATTCCACAGCTGGCGGGTCTCCTCCTCAGACTTGCGTGAGTCTTTGTGCTCTCGAATATCAATGAGGTAGTATGACCCGTTATTGCTGACCACAAAGGGCCCTTCCCAAGGTGGGGACCACTTGTGCATGTCTGCTTGATCCTGGATGAGTCGGAGCACCAAGTCACCTTCTTGGAAGGTCCGGGTTTTAACCCGGCGGCTAAAATAACGACGCAGGTCTTGCTGTAAATCACCGAACGAGCCGCCGCAAGGTCACGCTCTTCTTCCAGAAGGTCAAGAGCATCTTGACATGCCTTTTCATATCAGCTTCAACATAAGCCGCCACACGGGGCGAATCGTGATGGATGTCACTAGGGAGAACTGCCTCTGCTCCGTAAACCATGAAGAAAGGCGTGTAACCCATAATCTATTGGGGGTAGTATTGATACTCCATAGCACTGAAGGCAATTCCTCAACCTAACAACCCGGTGTCCTCTGCAAACGGACCATAAGCCTGGGTTTTATGCCTCTCAAGATTTCTTGATTGGCTCTTTCAGCTTGACCATTGGACTGCGGGTGAGCCCCTGATGAAACATTAAGACGAATATGCTCTCGTTGACAGAATTCTTTCATAGCATCCTTAGACAGATTAGTGCCATCTTAGTTATGATGTTGTGAGGGTAGCCAAAACGGAAAATCACCTTTTGGACGAATTGAACCGCTATTGCCACGTCACACTTGCTGACTGGCTCTGCCTCCACGCACTTTGTGAACTTGTAAACAACCACCAGGAGGTGAGTCTCTTTGTCCTTGGATCTTTTAAAAGGTCCAACTATATCCATCCCCCAGACTGCAAACAGCCAAGTAATTGGAATCATCCTCAATTCTTGAGCCGGGACGTGAGCTCGTCTTGAAAATTTCTGACAACCATCACACTTGCTAACCAAATCCTCCGCATCCGCATGAGCCATCAACCAATAAACCCCATGAAGAAAACCTTTAGCCACAAGGGACTTAGAGCCGGCATGATGGCCACAATCTCCTTCATGAATCTCTCATAGAATCTCACGGTCCTCCTCAGGAGAAACACAACACTGAAACGCCCCTGTAACACTGCATCGGTGCAACTCGCCATTGACAATAGTCTTTGACTTAGATCACCGGGTTATCTGACTGGCCAAAGTTTCATCTTCAGGCAACTCGCCTCGGGTCATATAAGCCAAATATCGAACTGTCCAATTAGGGATAGCATGAAGAGCCGCCACCAACTGTGCCTCTGGGTCAGGAACAACAAGATCTTCCTCTGTAGGCAATTTAACTGAAGGATTATTCAAAATATCAAGGAACACATTAGGTGGCCCCGGCTTACGCTGGGACCCTGATGACCCACAAGTATAGGGGATCTATCATAGTCCTTTCAATAAGTAAGAGTATCGAAGCCAACGAGGAGTAGAAGGAAATGACAAGCGGTTTTCAGTAAGGTAATCTTTGCAAGCACTGAAATTATCGGTAACAGATAGTTTGTGATAAGGTAATTCTTAACGGGTAACAACTAACAAGAGTAAACAAGGTGCAGCAAGGTCGCCCAATCCTTTTTGTAGCAAAGTACAAGCCTGGACAAACTCTTATATAAAGCAAAGTGCTCCCGAGGACACATGGGAATTATTGTCAAGCTAGTTTTCATCATGCTCATATGATTCACGTTCATTACTTTGATAATTTGATATGTGGGTGAACCGGTGCTTTGGTGCTGTCCTTACTTGGACAAGCCTCCCACTTATGATTAACCCCTCTCGCAAGCATCCGCAACTACGAAAGAAGAACTAAGGTAAAGCTAACAATAGCATGGAACATATGGATCCAAATCAGCCCCTTACGGAGCAACACATAAACTAGGGTTTAAGATTCTGTCACTCTAGCAACCCATCATCTACTTATTACTTCCCAATGCCTTCCCCTAGGCCCAAATCATGGTGAAGTCTCATGTAGTCGACGTTCACATAACACCACTAGAGGAGAGACAACATACAACTCATCAAAATATCGAACGAATACCAAATTCACATGATTACTTATAACAAGACTTCTCCCATGTCCCCAGGAACAAACGTAACTACTCACAAAGCTTATTCATGTTCATAATCAGAGGAGAATTGAATAGCGTTAAGGATCTGAACATACGATCTTCCATCGAATAAACCAACTAGCATCAACTACAAGGAGTAATCAACACTACTAGCAACCCATAGGTACCAATCTGAGGTTTTGAGAAAAAGATCGGGTACAAGAGATGAACTAAGATTTGAGAGGAGATGGTGTTGGTAAAGATGTCGATGGAGATTGACCCCCTCTCGATGAGAGGATCGATGGTGATGATGATGGCGACGATTTCCCCCTCCCGAAGGGATGTTTTCTCGGTAGAACAGCTCTACCGAAGCCCTAGATTGCTCCTGCCCAGGTTCCACCTTGAGACGGCAGCCCTTCGTTCTGAAAGCTTCTCTATGATTTTTGCCAGGGTAAAAAACAGCATATAGCAGAAGATGGGAGTCGGGGTCTGCTAGGGGGCCCATGAGGCAGGGGGCGCTCCTAGGGGGTAGGGCGCGCCCTCCACCCTCGTGGCTGACTGGTGGCCCCCGTGTGGTGCTTTCTTCGCCCAATATTTTTAATTTATTCCAAAACTGATCTCCGTGAAGTTTAAGGAATTTTGGAGTTGTGCATAATAGGTCTCTAATATTTGCTCCTTTTCCAGTCTAGAATTCCAGCTGCCGGCATTCTCTCCCTTCATGTGACTCTTATAAAATAAGAGAGAAAAGGCATAAGTATTGTGATATAACGTGTAATAACAGCCCATAATGCAATAAATATTGATATAAAAACATGATGCAAAATGGACGTATCAACTCCCCGAAGCTTAGACCTCGCTTGTCCTCAAGCAAAAGCTGATATCGAAAAATATGTCCACATGTTTATAGGTAGAGGTGTCGATAAAATAAAATACGGACATGAGGGCATCATGATCATCTTTAGAACAACAACATATATTGTCATATGGTTTCTTATGCTAAAGTAACAATCTATTCACAATGTAAAGCAGAATCAGAAACTTCATTGAAAACTAACATGCTATGATCTCAGTCATTGAAGCAATTGCAATTTGTCATAACATCGGAAAGAGCCAATATAAGAGCTTTTCAGAAAATACTCAACTATCATTTAGCCTTTCACAATTGCTAACACTCACATGATACTTATGGTACAAAGTTTCAATCGGGCACAGAGAAAGATAGGGGCTTATAGTTTCGCCTCCCAACCTTTTACCTCAAGGGTAATGTCAACGATAATACTTTATGAAAACCTACATCCAAGTGGATATATATATACATACATATATATATATATATATATGGCTGGACTATTCTGTTACCGGTAACAGAATATTATTCTGTTAGCCCTCGCCCCCTATAGGAGCGACGCGCGACTCGATGTCCCGTATCCAGCCCACCGGCCCGAACCAGTACACACGACCGACCATTCCCAAACCAACCCACCTCCCTCCCGATCCCAAATCCTCCAGCGCACCGCCACCCCTTACCTTCCCGCCCTGCCACACCCTGCCCCATCGCTATGCCCTCCAGCTCCCGCTGACGCGCCGCCCCT
This sequence comes from Triticum aestivum, assembly GCF_018294505.1. Taxonomy (NCBI): domain Eukaryota; kingdom Viridiplantae; phylum Streptophyta; class Magnoliopsida; order Poales; family Poaceae; genus Triticum; species Triticum aestivum. The sequence goes on along the minus strand of NC_057801.1, from coordinate 283,006,317 downwards.
TTGAGCTCCCGCCGACGCGTCGCCCCTTCTAGCTCCGTGGACGCGCCGCCCCTTCCACCTCCCGCCGACGTGCCACCCCCTTCCACCTCCCGTCCACGCGCCGCGCCTCCCCCACCTCCTGGCCACGCGCCTCCCCAAGTCCCGGCGATACACCTCCCCACCTCCCGGCAACGCGCGATGCCTACTCCGGTGACGTGTCGCACCCCCCACTCCAGGGTGATGCCGCTCGCCGTTCCTCCCGACGATGCACACCATGACCGGTGATGCAGATCCCTCCACCCCCAGCACCGGCAACTCCCTCCACCGGATGCTGGTCGCGTCCATCCACCCGCCTCCCTCCGTCTGCGACCCTTCTCCTGTCCGTCCGTGATCCTTCTCCTTGTCCGACCGCTCCCTTCGCTCCCTCCACCGCGCTCCGCCTACCGTATACCACCATCGAGCACGTAGGCCGCCCAGGCCAACAAGCCACCATTCTCGCCACAGAACAAGCCCCCACTGTATCCCCACCACCGGGTAGCCCGAGCAGCTCCGGGTGGTCACCTCGTCCTGGATCCAGGTGGTGGTCGCGGCCAGGATATAGCTAGCTCAAGGGAGGGGTCGCCGGTTTTGTGAAGTTCAAGTTTCAAAGTTCTGCAAGTCCAGTGAAAAAATTTGTAAGTTTCGTGCGTGTGCTGCTACCAATCTGAACTTTTTGTCCATGCATACTAGTACCGATGAATATCGAGTTGATGAAAATGTACTATTACATGACATTGTAGTACAAGTCAATGCACATGATAATGCTCAGGCTTGATGGTTAGATATTGAAGTCTCAGCATGTGCTGCCATGATCTATTAGATAATTCATCTCAGCGTGTACAAGCCAACCTGCATGTTAAAGATCAAACCATAGGACCACATGATTTTGGTTTGCTTGTAAAATGGTAGTTGTAATGACAGGCAGAACAACACCAAATTGCTCGTATTTATTATCAGATCCAAAAGTGTATTTTAATCTGACTGTAATTTGAGCATAACATACTATCATAATCTATGTACCAATTTTCATTTAGCTTCAAAGCTAAATACAGTAGTACAGAAATGTTCTTCAGTCAGCTTGTCATACTTAATGGGAAATACAACAGCCACATCAACACTTGTGAAAACAGGTCATTTGACACTTCATTTGATCTTGGAAATGCACAGCAAAGGCCAGTAAACCATAGTGAAAGCTAAATAAATTTTTTGGAACTGAACCTAGTCTTTACATCTCATCAAGACAGAGATCATAGAACAAGTAATCACTCCTATAGAAGATCATCCAGCCTCTAGGGATTAATTAGTTCTCAAAATTCATGCTGAACAAACACGAATTCTCAGTCCTACATTATATTTGAGCAATCAATATGTCTAACAATTGTTAACCAACACTGCAATTGTAAGTGATGTCCCACTAAGAAGTTGCTCAAATTAAAATGTGTTATCTGATCCCTTCCTAATTTTGCTACTTGAATGCATTTTATTTTGTGATTTCCAGTCCTTTTTAAATTCAGGTGATTTTCTGCCATGGGAAGAAATGCCGAAATATCATCATCATAACGAACTATCATCTATTTTATTTCCTAAAACACAAACTAGCTGTTCCAGTTCAATATTTGAATTCTCATCAGTACATGGCTTCCTCCGTCGTGTGATCAATGGTCGGAGCTCACCGATGACGGAGGATGTGGAGCTTCACTACCATTCGCAGCTCCAGTCGTGGTCCGGATCATACTGAGGCTCTGGACCCTCCCTCATAAACTCACCTCGAGGACATCTATTTTATTTCCTGAAACACAAACTAGGTGTGCCAGTTTAGTATGTGAACTATCATCAGTTTGTGAAAAACACATATGACAGTACTATGTGTGTGTGTGTGTGAAAAATAAAACAGAGTGTTTTTATTGTACAATAGTTTTGCACCAAAAGGTTATTCTGATGTGGGTGGCTAGTGTTGCAGTAGTTCAGAATGCTGAACCCACATTGACGCAGGCGCTCATGAGTAGAGGCAGGCGCACCCATGAGCATTCTTCCAATGTGGTGTTCACCGCTGGCGCCATAATCCGTTCACGGCCGATAGCCGAGGCCGTTCAATGACACAACAATGAGGTCTGGCCTTCCCCATTCCTCTTTTCATGTTGTGGCATTATCGAACTCGTGTAATGACTGATTATGTACTGCTGTTGGTTGCATTGGTGATGGTTTTACAAGTGTGGAAACAAAGCTAGTGTCCTATTTTGCTTGTATATTAAGAGTTCGCCTATGAGTCTCCTATATGTACTGGTGATGCTACTTCATCTCTACTTGTTGTGAAATAAGGTTTTTGTTGATTTGCTTACAAGAAATGAAATATCCTTCTTGGTGTTTCTTTGTTGCCAAATAAAGCTATTGTTTGATTGACACCACCTTCTTGCATCAAGTGACACCAAACATGTTTAATTGAATGTTCACAAGAAATGATCACACACCAAAGTGACACCCTCAATTTAAAACTAATTTTAGATCAGTGCAATTCTTATTTTTATTCAGTACTCTTCGTGCGAATGATTCCTGGTTGCTTCTCCTGTTCTGAACTTGTTGCTCAATTGCACAGGTATTGCCAGAGTACTGTCTAGTCTGAAGCTAGCTACACATTCGCACATGAGTCGGTGCTCCTGAAGTGCTCTAATTAGCAATAGAAAATGACAAGGGAGTGCATCCAAAAGATAGGTGGCAAGCATGCCTGCTATGGTGTGTTGATAACTGAATTAAAGGATCTTCAGTATATGAACCACAAAAAGAGAGGTGCATCCCGTACAAACAAAGAAGTGCATGCAGTACATCAACTCAAGATCCATTGGTTCAATTATCTTTTGGTTTGGCAAAGTGCTTCTCTTGCAGGTTTTTTGTTTTGCTGTAATTTTCATTTATATCACAGGACTCTCTGAAACAAATGCATATGTTTAGTTAAGAACTTGGCGTGATGGTGTACTGTTGATAATCTGAACTTGTTTCTCTCAACTACAGAAAACATGTAACCTTTGTTGTGCTGCTCTGCAATTTCTCCAGAAAATATGGATTGTTTTGGTTTAAGTACATATTGAATCCATGTGCCATCTTGCTATCTTTTTTGGAATCAATAAATGGCATCGACATTCCACAGAACAAATGTCAACTAGGATGCGCGTGTATGTATCAAATATGGCAGGATTTGTTCCTCGTGCCGGAGTACACCAATGCAATGGTGCGGAGGCTGTACAAATTTCTTATATCTATTGCTACAAGTTCGAGTGATAAATTACTGTAAGCTCACATGTTATTGTCCAATTAGTTCAAATGATCATTTTTTTCGTCATTGAACAAAACAAAAAGAAGTACAAATATTTATTACAAAAATCATGAAAAAATTTCAAGTTGCAAATAAAAGGAAGTACATACCTTCATTGTAAAAAATGTTCGAGTTTGAACAAAACAAAAAGAAAACATCCATCAGTTCAACTTGTGAAACCATGCAAATTCAGACATGATGGTGTTGTCAGTTTGGACGAGAAATCAAATCTAAAATTGAAATCCCAAAAAAGGTTTAGTTCTATAAGTCCATGTCTTGATAGGAGGCCGTTCAAAACATCCTCACATATAAGTCCACTGTTTTATTATGCGAGTAAAAAAATGACATCTCTCCCTGAAAAAACTGTTAGTACAAACACAAAAGTTCAAATTTGCTAATATCTACAGTACTGATAGTTCATTTTGTACTAGTCCCGACTGTCTATAGTTCATTTTGCTAAGAAATATTCTTCTACATGTCTTTACATTGGCCGTAGAACATGTATTACTTTTGGAATCTAAGTCAATGTATTTCATCTCTTTGATCGGATTAATGCTTGATTTTGGTGATGGCTATTTTTATCTCTGATATCCTGAAATGAGTCAGTAACTTTGAATTTTTTTTGCTAGCTTTTGAAATGTAAAACACAACAAGTTCAACACGATGTCCTAGATAAGTTTGGGAAAAAATCTCAAAAAAAAGAAACCCCACGAAAATTCAAATGGTAAAAGTTCAAGTTGTAAAATGAGAGAAGTTTAGAACATCATTGAAGAAAGGGTTATTTAAATCTATGCCCCTCGTCTCTTAGTTGTGCTCACTTTTCCCCATTCGTTAACTTTTTACTCACTTTTCCCCATGACTCAAAATTTTTGCCTTCACATTTTCCTCACTTTTGCCCCTGAAAAAGTGCTCAAAACCAAGGCAAAATGAGCGAGTGGGGAAAACTGAGCACAACTAAGGAATTTGGGGCACAGATGGAATAAGCCCTTGAAAAAAATGTTAGTTAAAATAAACACACACAAAACATTTTCTTTAAAAAAAATTGTCATTCAGTTCAACGATATAAACCATGCAAGTTCGCGGACGATGATATCGTGAACCGTTGAAAATTTCTCTCCACGTTTTCTACTCTTTATATGAGTGCTGAAAAGTACAAGTATTACTAGCATATAAGTTCAAAAAATAAACCGCAATCAGTTCCGTGAAAATGCAAAGAAGTTCATAAAAAATATAAAAAATTTCTAGAGTCAAGTTCAAGTGCTCATCCAACACGGTTAAAAATCCGTTCATGTATTAATAGCATATAAGTTCAAAAAGATTAAACTCGGTTAGTACGTCTATTGAATTCAAGAAAAGGGTTAAAAAAGCTACGAGGAAAACCATATCGAAAAAATAGAGTAAAGTCCAATATGTGAAAATAGCTCAGTACAAACACACAAATAGATCAGTATGAGTACTCTATTTTTGTCGAAATACTATTGTTTGAACTGAATCATCTGAATAGTTAGTGAAAACACGCTTAGTACAAACCCATGCAAACATCAGTACAAGTACTCTTTTTTCAGAACAATTCAAATTACTCTATAAAAAATAGCTCAGTACAAACACACACACACATATCAGTACGAGTACTCTATTTTTCAGACGGGAAAACAACATGATCCGTCTTGCCGTATTCAAAATTACTCTTAATCGATTGTGAATTTGAGAAAATGTTCAACATGACTAAGTTTCGCATTTTCAGTAGCTTTCGAATGGTATATTATTTGCCCCATCTCAATAAACTTTTTAACAAAATCGCGTTCAAAACCAACTTTAACCGTATTTGAATTCGTTTTTAAACTGTAAGGAATTAGAATAAACTTTATATAGCCAAAGTTGCGCATTTTCCATAGCTTTCCAACGCCATATCATTTGCGTCAATCCGACAAAGCATTTGCAAAAAACAGCAAAAATACGTTTCGCCTAGGATTTCACCATTTTTCAAATTACTTTTAAATCATACAGAATTTGAAAAAATAGTAGATATATGGAAGATGCGTATTTTCACAAGATTTCCAACGCCATCTCATTTGCTCAATTCAGATAAACCGTTTGAAAATTAAGTCCAAAATACGATTCGTGTTTTCGATTTAAAAAAAACGATTTTTTCAAAACTGCTCTTAAACCATAAATTTTTTGCAAAAAGAAATTATAAGATTGTAATGTAGATGTCAAGAGGTTTTCAATGATATATTACACGCCCTGTTTCGACAATTTTTTTTGTAAAAGAACTAAAGAAGACGATTTTTAACAGAAACAGAAAGCATCAGTTCAACCGTTCGAATTTCATCAGTTCAACCGGTTGAATTCATCAGTTCAAGTAGGGTAACAGAATAATATTCTGTTACGCGTAACAGAATAACCCAGATGTATTTTCCCTATATATATTCTGCACGCGTTATTTTTTCGGTACTATTTTCTCTCTAATATTTTAACCGTTTATCAGAATGAGGCGTGTAATATACCATTGAAAAGCTATGGATTAGGCGCAACTTCGACATGTTGAACACTTTTCGAGATTCCACACGGTTTAAGAGCAGTTTTGAAAATAGTGCTGCGGATGACGAGTGGCAGCGAGCGTTTTTTCACGTTTTTTTCTAAACCGATTGTCGGAATGAAGCAAATGATACGCCGTTGGATAGATATCGTCGAGGCGCATCTTTTGCATATATAAATCTTTCTCTAATTTATTACGGTTTAAGAGCAGTTTCAAATTACTAAATCGTGGAACTCTGTTTTTCAAGTTCTTTAAATATTTCGGTACTGTTTTCGCTCCAGTTTTTGAACCGTTTGTCGAAACGAGGCATGTGATACGCCCTTGGAAAGCTACGAACGAGGCGCAACTTTCATACGTTGAAATATTTTTGAGATTCGTTACGGTTTTAAGTTAATTTTGAAAATCGTGCGGCAGACGACGAGTGGCAGCGACCGTTTTTCGCGAAATTTTTGCAAACCGTTGGACAAAATGATTCAAACGATACGCCGTTGGAAAGATATCAATGATACGCAACTCTTTCATGTAGAACACTCTCTCTAATTCTTTACGGTTTAAGAGGAATTTCGAATTTAACGAAATGCAGACATTCTGTTTTTCGCGACACCCAAATCGACGTGGATACTTCATCTGACAGAAAACCGCACTTCATCGAATGAAAAACCGCACTACATTACACGGGTAAGAGAACTGCATGGTTTCTTTTTTGTGGGACGTAAATTTTTAAAGACGAAGAAGAAAACCGCACTGCTTTTAGACTGAAAACCGCACTGCATCAAACAGTCAAGCGAACTTCATGATTTCTTTTTTGTGGGACGTAAAATTTTGAAGACGAGGAAGAAAACCGCACTGCTTTTAGACTGAAAACCGCACTGCATCGGACGGTCAAGTGAACTTCATGATTTCATGAAAAATGAACCTCTCCAACATACGAAGCGAACTGCGCTGTTTAAACATTTTTTTTTTCAAATGAAGTGTACTGCAGAGTCTTTCGGAGTGGACTTTTTAAATATCAAAGTGCACTACATTCTCTCTTTAGAGTTTGGTTTTCGGGTAGTGCAATAGTCTACATTAGTGAACAAAGTGCACTGCATTCTCCTTTTTATTATTCTCCTTTTGAGTTTGGTTTTCACGTAGTGCAATAGTCTGCATTAGAGAACAAAGCACACTGCATTTTCCTTTTTATTTTTTCTCTTTAGAGTTTGTTTTTCACGTAGTACAATAGTCTGCATTAGAGAACATAGTGGATTACATGGGTTATTGGTAGCACACTGAACACCCAAAAACGCTGAACTTCACTGGGAGCTCTGAGTTTTGGGCTCCGGCATTTTCTTTGTTCTCCACAAGGGGTGGCTCCACTGCATAGGTCGCTGCACAGGAAGCGCAAGTTGCTCCTGCAGGCGAAGTGGACTTCAGAGGAAGTGGAAGTTGCTCCAACAATTTTTTCTGTTCTCACAAAGCCCTTCTGGCCAAACTGCATCTACGGAGGGGGAGAGGCAGATTCTTGCCAGCGAACTGCAAGGCCAACCTTAGTTTCTGTTCAACACACAATCAAAATTAAAATCAAGGGGCGGCCGCAAGTGAACATACAGCAACGCTGAAGTTAACCTCTCCAACACGCACACGGCACTGCACCTTGGGGGTCACTGCACTGCACAGGGACACGCCTCACTGCTCCCGCGGGGATGGGAGGTGGAGAGAGAGGGGAGCAGACGTCCAACTCATCGGGGGGAACCCACGGCTGGACGCCCGAGACACCCCAACTCCCACCCAACTGTCTGGATCGGCCGGGGCGACACCGGCAAGCATAAGATCAAGGTGGAGGAGCGGACGCTCGAGGCCGGTGGCTGCGGTGCCGTGACCGATGACGAGGGAGGGCGCCAAACCGCACGATGTCCCGCCGTGACGCTGAACTTCCCAGCGGCGGCTCAATCCAGATCGGGGACGAGGGCAGACCCGAGCGTGGGGGATCGGCTAACCCTCACAGGGGTGGCGCGAGACCAGGCTGGCGACGGGGTCGATCGACGGCAGAAGGGAGGTGATGTGGGAGACAGGAGGCAGCGGGGCGGCGCGAGCATGGGCCGGCGCCGGGTTGGCGCGGCGCACCGGTTGCAGGATGGTGAAGTGGGATCCAGCCCGGGGTGGTGGAGGCGGGGCTCGCCGGATCCGGCCGTATGGCGGCCCTGGATGTGGGCGTTGAAGGCGGGGATCGACGGATCCCACCGGATCCGGCGTGTGGCAGCGCCTGTACATGGGCGGCATCAGTGCGTGGTGGTGGGACGGGACTCCGGCCGGGAAGGAGAGGAGGCCGGTCGGTCGGGGGTGGGGTGGTTGTGGGATGCCTGGAGTGGGCACTGGGGATTGGGGGTGGTGGCGCTGGGGCGTGGGCATCGAGGAGAGGTGGATGGGGATTTATCGGGGAAGAACATGGGTTCGGTGGGGGTGGGGTGCGTGGGGGTAGCCGGCTAGGGTGGGTTTCCAGTTCTACGGGGTTCGGGCGGTGCTGGGTGTTCGGGTCGGTGAGTGTTATCAGAATAAGCTTTTTTGGTGTGTAGAATAAGGTCTTAAGGGAGTGTTATCATAATAGACCCATCATATATATATATATATATATATATATATATATATATATATATATATATATATATATATATATATGTGACAACACTATTCTAATCCTGGGATTAGAATGGTTATTTGGATCACAGCCAGATCACTCGTTCATGAGATCACGAAACCCACCGGACCGATTGAAAAAAACACCACACCCCACCCGCTGCCCCGATCCCCACCTCCTCCCTCGATCCACTCCCCGCCGAATGCCAGATCTCGCCGCCGCCTCGTCCCCAAACCTCCGCCGGGGCCTCCTCTTTCCCCAACCGCAACCTCTGCTCCCCTGAGCCCCTCATCCCGCCGCCGTCCTCTGATCCCGCCGCCGCGCGCCTTCCCCTGAACCCCACGCCGCGCGCGCCCTCCCAGGAACGCCCCGCCGCCACGAGCCCTCCCGGGAACCCCCGCCGCCGCGCACCCTCCCCGGAACCACCGCCCTCCTCAAATCCCATCGCTAGTGCCGCCGCCCTCCCCGGATCACCCAGCCACCGCCATCTCCCTCCCTGGTCGCGCCGCCGCCACTCTTTCCCTCCCCAAATAGCATCGCAACCACCACCTCTGGCCTCTCCTGCATCGCGCCCATGCTCCTCTACCTACGGGCGCGGCTCTGCCCCGCAACCATCGCCGTCGACGAAGCCCGACAACCATTAGCCTGGGCACCCTCCCTCCCGCCCGCTTGCTCCGACGCGGATCCGGACAACCCCGCAACCCTCCCCTCCGGTGAGCCTCCTCTTCTCCTTCTCTACCTCCGGCGTCCCACCCCTTCCCCCACCTCCCCGACCTTCACTGGTTGCCTAGACAGGACTGCCCTTGCCATTGGGCGCGACCAGTGCCCGTACTTCGCCCACGACCAAGCCACTGCGCTCATCTTCAGTTCCGCGTCACCCAGTTGCATAACAGTAGCGGTATGTTGATGTTCAGAGCACATGTTCTGTTGAAAAGATTCCCATTTTGCCTAATTATATTGCAATCCTCCAAGTCTATGAGCCATGATCTGTACTGTGAACATATACTGATAATACAAGTTATTTGGTACACTGTCAAGGTTCAGGAAAGGATGCAGGCTTCCACACGATGCCTGAAAAATGCCACTTTCCAAATCTCGTCTCCGTCCGAGCACGAAGCCGCTGCTGCCCGTCAGTGCTTGGTGCACCAGGAGAAGTTCGTCACCTCACTTGCGAGCAGTCCATCTATCGCCTCCTGTGCAAGCACTCCATCACCTCACACAGTGTCCGTTCGACAGAGTTTGTCCTTTTGAAGAAGCGGAAAATGGAGTTTGAAGCGGCCGCGGGCGGGTGGTGGTGTGGTTGCAGAAGAAGAAACGCTGGTGCGAACTCGTCCATCCGGCGCTAGTATACCAGTATGATTTGGAGGCGAAGAATTTTTTGTGTCTCTTACCATGAATCTGTGTAGCTATGGAAACTTGGCTTCCTGTAAAATTTTAAGATATATCGCTAGCACTTTGTTCCCCAAGTGTGTTTGCATTAATGCGTGAGAGGAAACTATTCTGGGCCTATGCTTTGCACTGCTACGTACTCCGACATAGTTTGAATGTAGTTTTGGAGTCCAATATGGCTCTAGGTTGAAGTTTGATACATTGCACGTGATTGATGTATATTATATCCTACTACAAATGCATAACACTTCTTGTCCGATTATACATGATTGTGCAGTCCAATGCATAACATTGGTTCTAAAAAAACTAGAGGTTCAAATTTAAATAACAGAGAAGTTCAATATTTATTATAATATCAAGAAGGTCAAATTGAAAAAACCGAGCAGTTCAAAAAGTTTAAAAACTTTTCCCGTTACTAATGAATAACACCAAGAAGTCCATTTTTTGCGTCAAAATTATGCAAAAAAATTACAGTAGAATATTGTGCTCTCAAAAAGTGTTAGCGGTATCCATAAGAACGCAACATTTTCTATTTTCATTTCATTTTTTTGATATATAAGAATGAATAAAACTTGAGCCGGTCGGGGACATATTGTCGAGAAGTTCATGTACAATGGACTTGTTAACTCTCAAAGTTCATAATTAATAAAATGGAGAGGTCAAAGAAAATGACAAATAAAAAAGTTCAAAAAATTCCCATGGATTTTGATGGATATTTCTAATTTATAAAGAAAACCAGAAGTTCAAATTAAAAAGTACTTCAAAAGCCATTATAAAAATGGATTTTTATCATTTGTAAAAAAATGGAGAAGTCCAAATTAAAAAGAGGAACATTTCAAAAAGAATTTACGAAAAAATCCCAATTAGAATAAAAGGAACAAGTAAAAAAGTTTGAAAAAAATCTCGTTTCTTAAAAAACTAGAAGTTCAAATTTAAATAATGGAGCAGAAAAGTTGTGTGTTTTCAACAGCTTATTCATGTGCAGCAGAAGTTCAAGTCAAACTAACAGGGCGATTCAGCGCTTATTCTTGAAAAAGTGGAGAAATTATACATGCTCTGTAGGTCAAAAGTTTGGCTTTAATTTATGTTTTGTGAAGGTCAAAATGTTGTGTTCGAGAAGGTCAAGTGTGTTATCTCAGCAATTTCAAAATAAATTTAAACATGCAAGGTAAAACATTCAAGAAAACAAAAATGGAGAACTTCAATTTCTAAAAGATGACGCAGTTCAACGTGTAAAGCACTGTTGAAAGAAAACAAAAAGAAAATGAGAAGTTCAATTTCTAAAGATGAAGCGGTTCGACGTGCAACCCAATGTTGAAAGAAAACAAAAAGAAAGGAGAAGTTCAATTTCTAAAGATGACGTGGTTCGACGTGCTAAACAATGTTGAAAGAAAATAAAAAAAAAGGAGAAGTTCAATTTCTAAAGATAGCGCTGTTTGATGCGCAAACCAAAGCAAAAACAAACACAAAAATGTTGTTTTGGTGTCTTAAAATATTTTTATTTGTAAAAAAATGATTAAAAAATAAAACCAAGAAGGCCATATTAAAAAGATGGAGAAGTTCGATGATTATAGAAACTCAGGTTTTCCTCGTTATTAAAGAATGGGAACAAGAAGTTCAAAAATAAAAAACAAGAAGTTCAATTTTAAAAAATAGAGCGCTTCAAAATTTCATAAAGAAAGATTAAGAAATAAAACCAGGAAGTCCATATTAAAAAGATGGAGAAGTTCGATGACTATAGACAACTCAGATTTTCCTCGTTAGTAAAAAATGGAAACAAGAAGTTCAAATATAAAAATAACAAGGAGTTCAACTATTAAAAATATAACATTCAAAATTTCATAAAAAAGATTAAGAAATAAAACTAGGAAGGCCATATTAAAAAGATGGAGAAGTTCGATGATTATAGAAAACTCATATTTTCCTCGTTATTAAATAATGGAAACAAGAAGTTCAACCATTAAAAATAGAGCGTTTCAAAATTCATAAAAAAGGATTAAGAAAAATCAGATTAAAAAATTTATTAAAAAACTCTAAATATTTCACGTAACCGAGAGAGGTTCAGGTTGATAGAAGTTCATGTACTACACGGTGTGCATTTTGTATTAAAAAAGAACAAAAAAGCAAATGCTAAAAGTTTTGTTGTTGCAAGTTCAAGTCCTTGGTCGGAGAACGTTAAAAAAATTATTGTGAGAGACGTTTGTACAAAAGGAATATTATTTGTGTAACACTTACGACTGGATGAGAAAATTACTAACAAAAATATGTCCTAGAAGTTCAACATGAAAACAGCAGGAAGTTCAACTACTACGCTAAATGAATTTCAAATGAAAAACTTTCAAAATCATCGCGAGTATGAAAAAATGATCAACACGGGAAAGTTGCGTGTTTACAGCAGCTTTCCATCAGTATATCACCCGCTCAATTCCCGTGAGTGGGATGGAGAGCTACGGGCAGTGGATGAAGATCTACGAGCAAAAAAATCACGTAAAAAACAGAGTGAAGTTCAAGTACACGCACCGAGAAGTTCAGGTTCTTCACGCGGTGCATTTTCGAAGAATCTGATTCGCGGTAGAAGCAGAACGAATGATCCTGCCATTTTCAGAATTACTTGAAAATGGCTAGGAATCAGAGAAAACCATCAACATGAAAAAGTTTCGCATTTTCCGTAGCTTTTCAACGGTATATTATTTGCCCAATTTCGATAAATTTTGTAGAAATTATGGCGAAAATACGTTTTTCGCCATTTTCAAAACTGACTTAAAACCGTAAAGAATTGGGAGAAACAATACATACCAAAAAGTTTCACATTTGTTCAAGCTTTCAAACGCCATATCATTTGAAGCATTCGGACACACGGTTAAAAGATTAGCTCGAAAATACGAACTCGGTAGGACTTGGACCATTTTCTAAATTACTCTTAAACCATTCAAAATTAGAAAAAAACTTTCAAGATGAAAAAGTAGCGCATTTTCATAAGCTTTCCAACTCCATATCATATGCCTCCATTAGATTAGCCGTTTAGAAATGACATCAAAAAAACGAACTCTGTTGTTCGGTTTACGAAATTTTACATTTTTTCAAATTACTCTTTAACCATAGGGAATTAGAAAAAGCTTTCAACATGTGGAAGGAGCGGTTTTGCAGTAGCTTTCCAACGCCATACTATATGCCTCATTCCGATAAATGGTTTAGAAATGCGATCGAAATTACGATTCACGTTTTTTGTGTGAAGAAAAAACGATTTTCAAAACTGCTCTTAAACCGCTTACATTTTGCGAAAAATTTAACTTGGGTCATGATACTCATGTCCATAGCTTTCCAACGGTATATAGCAAGCCCTGTTTGGGCAATGTTGCGGGAAGTTCTACCTAGCACAGGTGGAAGTTCAGGTCGAACAACTCAGGCAGTAAAATCGCAAAAACGCGAGTTCTTCATGCCCCGAGTGCAAAATCCGCCTATGAGCGAGATTCCTATCTAAAACGAGTATTTAGTTGGTAAAAATCATTTGAAGATTACACTTACATCACATGGAACACGACTAACCAGAAAAACTCGCAGTAGAAGGCACGGTTGCAAAGATAGCCCAAAGGTCGGGTTCGTACAGAGAGAAGTTCAGGCGTGTTACTCAGGCAGGTCAGGTTGTGATCAGAATATTATTCTGATCCCGTGATCAGAATAGTGTTTATATATATATATATATATATGTATATATATATATCAGGATCTTTCCCACACATAGTACTTGCCAATGGATAAAAGTGTAAAAAGGAAGGGTGAAGTTCACCATGACTCTTGTATAAGGGTAAAAGGTAAAAATAAAAGATAGGCCCTTCGCAGAGGGAAGCAGAGGTTGTCATGCACTTTTATGGTTGGATGCACAAAATCGTAATGCAAAAGAACGTCACTTTATATTGCCACTTGTGATAGGGACCTTTATTATGTAGTCCGTTGCTTTTATTTATTCCATATCACAAGCTCGTATAAATCTTATTTTCTTCACACTAATAGATTATACATATTTAGAGAGAAATTCTTCACACTAATCTTATTTTACTTGAGGGATGTTACTCAATCCATAGGTAGGTATGATGGACTCTAATGGCAAAACTGGGTTTAAGGATGTTTGGAAGCACAAGTAGTATCTCTACTTGGTGCAAAGAATTTGGCTAGCATGAGAGGGAAAGGCAAGCTCAACATGTTGGATGATCCATGACAATATTGTCGGTGTTCTGGGAACGGGGGTCCCCAGACTCGCCTACCTGCGGCCTGCAGCGTGGCTCACCTGCGGCCCAGTATAGCCCGGCTTCATCAACCCAAGCTCAACACCCTCGCGAGGGGCCAAGCCTTGTGGGGCGGATGACACAAGGCCTCCTCAGGGGCGGCCTCACCAGGCAGGCTCGCGAGGAGGCGGAGAGATCAAGGCAAGGGGTACCCTGCAAGGTGCTCATGACGCAAGCCATGACGATCAAGACCAGGCGGGCACCAGCCTGTGCAGTGTCCTCGCTTCCTCTTTGCTGCAAAGGGGGCAAGTGCAGGCGCGGAGTACCGAGGCATCAAGCAAAGGTTTCCATATTGGTGCAATGAGACCAAGACCAGCAGAGCGGCAGGATGGAGGTCACCGTGGAGCCCAAGATGGCGTCATCACCAGTGCCTTTGACAGTCGAAGGCCACCTTTGGTCAGGATAGCTTGTACTAGCTGTCCCCTTACAAAATGGCCATTGTTGGCTCCCTTCCCGCTCAATATTTGGGAAAAGGACCAGGGCCTCTATATATATAGGGCTAGCCACCACAGTAGAAGGCATCGAGTTCTCACCTAGAGCCAACAAGGACGTAGCAATTCCTCTCCAAGCGCACCACCACAAGAACACCTCTCGCGAGGCTGTTCTTCCCCTATACTATTCATCATCAGCGCAAGAGGTAATCCACCACGACACACAGGAGTAGGGTTTTACAACACAGCGGTGGCCCGAACCTGCATAAATCTTGTGTCCCTTGTGTTGTTCATCGTGCTAGGTTAGATTTGCGGCGAGGTTGTGGGCGTGTTTCGGTAGGGAGAAGATCTTCATTCGCACCCCAGAGTTCGAACCTTAAGGGTTTTGCCGAAACCCGATATCCGACATTTGGCGCGCCAGGTAGGGGTGCGCCGAAATCTTCTCCCCGCAGATCTGCGTTTCACTGCTTCGTCGCATCCATATCCGGCGACCCGACGACCAATGTCGACTGCTGGGCAGCATGGCCAGCCCACGCCGCGCCGCCCGCCCAAGGAGACCTCAACCCCACGCCTCAAGCAGCCCGCGCTCCGCAGAACGCTGCGGGGCGTGGGCGACGCAGACAAGCACTGCCTGCCCTCACTCCGCGGCAGGTGCGATCGGCCGCAAGGACCTCAAATCATGCCGCAGCCACGGCGCCGCACACCCGACGGGAACAAGCGAACATGAGGACCGCGCTCACGGTGGCTCGGGAGCTGCTACGGTGCAGGTTGCAGGAGAGCGGCCGTGACGTGCTGCTAGAGCGCGTTGTCGAGCTCCTGGATGCCGCTGCTTCGGGGGCGCCTCCCTTCTGCCTCAAGCTTCCACCCCAGGCCCCGGGCGGATCATACGGCGGGCCCATCCGTGCCTGCGCGCCCTTAGGCATGCCCCAAGGCTTCATCAACACCAGCTCAACCGTCAGCATCGGGCATCAAGCTGCAGGAGCACCACCCTCGGTGAGCGAGGGCATGCGCATCGCTGCCTACGAACCGGGCGGGCTGCCGCCCTATCACCCCCAAGACAGCACTTCGAGCCAAGCCGCATGGAGCATGGGGCACTACGGCGAAGTCTTCGGGGCGGCGACCTCGGAGGCTTACGTGCCCCACATGGTGGATCAGGAATACGCACTGGAAGATGACCATGGCTCGTTTCTCAGGCCAGGCTGGGAGGAAGAGATGCCAGAAGCCGTGCCTTTTCAGGAGCCTCAAGGAAGCCTCACCAACCGTGCTGGCGGCAGCAGCTATCGGGTACCGCTAATTCCTCAGGAGCAAGCTTATGCTAACCATGGGTCGCAGGAAGTTCAGGTCACTGCAGAAGAAGGTTGCCCCAGCTCGGCAGCCTCCCTTCCGCCAGGAGGGGCGCACTGGGGGCTGCAGGAGAGGGGCTGGGAGCTAGGACCCTCCCTACGGCGCACGGAGCAAGTTGTTTCCCGAAGGTAGGCCCTCTGCCCGGGAGGTGCTGCAAAGCCTGCCCCTGGCAGAGGACCCGTGGTTGTCGAGGGAACCGCTGGCGTCCCCTTTATCCCATTGGCGTCGTCCTTGGTTTTCAATCACCGTCAATGGAGGTCGAGGGTGGCGCAAGGCGGGGTCCTCGTCTGGTGATATGAAGCAAGGCCAGTACCTGTGAGGAAGGCCCAGTGCCTGTGAAGCTTACCGCCCGTGACACTCTCCCATAATAATGAGTTGGGGCTGTACACGCCCGGAGTCTCCGAAGAGCCGCCCTCGAGCCTCAGGGGCTCCCTCCCACGCCTAGTGGCAGCACTTAGCTCCACGCTGGTGAGAAGATGTCGAAGACTAGACTAGGTGCCGTGCGGCCTTTTTCTTTTTGCCCCCCTTTTTATGTGGTCGAGCTTCCTTGCTTCGGATTTAAGTTGAAATTGAATTTGTGTTTGCGTATGCGGGGAGGGGTGTCTTGTCTCGTTCGTATGTTCTCTCGCGTTTTGGTTTCTGCCCTAGTCTGGAGTTCGCACCAGATGCCCCCCCCTCGCGAGCCTCTCGCGGGCGGGGCTGAGCTAAGCGCACACGTACATGCCGTCCCGCGGACAGCACTCGCTCTCGCGAGGCTCTCACCACATGGCCAACAGGTCCCCAGAGGGCCCTTAGAGGATCATGGCCTCGCAAGCCTACTCAAGGCTTGCCCGATCTAAAGGTCAACTACAACAGCTAACTCATCGTTGGGCTCGTAACATCATGCAGGTGCACATCCAGCGTCGCTCCTAAAACATGTGGACAACATTTTTTTACATGAGGGGCTTCCCCTCCCAAAATGCTCTTACAACCTTCAGGGTCGCGCCCGAGCTTTTTGTGTGCAGGGTATACAATAGGAGGACGCAGGATCAATCAGACATATCACTCACCGCATCCTCTTGGTCGCCTCCAGAGGCATCACTGACATCACCGTCGCCATCATTGGCATCGTCTTCACCGCCATTCACCACATCACCTTCATATGTGGCAACTATCACCCCGTTATTGTCAAAAGCAAAGGCCCTAACGAGCGCATCCACATTGTCCTCCACCCACCGCGCCAGGTCGCCCCGGATGGCCTTGGGCACTGGGGCGATGACGGCGTCGAAGTCAAAGTGGTGATCTACATTCTGAAGATGGCTGAAGACGCGGGAGAATGCACGCCCGAGCAAGCTGCGGCTCCTCTCCTCGACAAGTTGGCGAGCCCTCTCAGAGCGGTTCTCCAGGTGTGTCACCACATCAGTGAAGAATCGGAGATGGCCGACATAGTTGGTCGCGTGAGGATGCGGATCATCCGCATCACAGATATTGCCTAGGGCCGCGTTGGCCCTGTTCCTGAGCTCCTGGAGCATGGGACCGTGCATGTGCTCCAGCGTATGCATTGAAGAATCTCTTCTTTGTTCTAGTCATCAACCCGCAGTTTAAGAAGAAGCAGCTCGACACGAGCGGAGGCCAACTCAGTCTGCGCCGAGACCAGGGCAGCTGTGGCGGCCTCCGTGCATTGCCTCATTTCAGTTAGCTTGGACCTGAGGGCAGCGGTCGTAACTGCAGCCTCAGCTTCAATCAGCTCCAGCCTCTGGTTGTGCCTGTGCTCAAGATCCGTGCGAGTTTCCGCCACACAGCGGTCAACATCCTCCTGGATTCGAGCCTCACGCGCGCCAACCTCGTCCTCCGCCTGGGTAACCTGGCGCTCCCTTGTCTCCAATCGCTCGAGGTCAAGGTTGCGCTCAGCGGCCTCCAGTGTCAGCACTTCCTTGCGCCTCTGGAGCTCCTACTCCTTGACAGGCGTTCCCTTCAGTGATGCAAGGGCGGCCTGACGCAGCTCCACCTGCTACTCCAGGGAAGCGCTCCAGGCTTGGAGCTCCCACACGCGCTTCTCCGCGATCTTGCGTCGATGGTCTACTTCCTGAGCCTCCTCAATAGCTTGGGAGCAGGCCTTTCGCGAGGCCGCAAGGGATGCTTCGGCATTCGCATTGTCAAGCTCGCACTGATGACGCGCAAGGTTAACTGCCACCTTCAGCTTGCGCTGCTCTTCAACCACCCGCAGGCCTTCAACTTTAAGACACGCGTCCACGTCCGCGAGCTCTCCACCAAGCTAGCCCATCGCGTCCATCGCCTTCTGGCGGAACTCTTGGCGAACGACGCTGCGCTCCCACGCTCTCATGAGCACGTCGTCGATGTATTTCTCCGCCGCCGGCGTTGGCGGCGGGCCCTGAAGCGGTTCGCCCCCTCTCGGCAGGTGGCTGGGGGCTGGCGCCCCCATGATCGCCGGACGGGCTCCAAAGGGACCCTGGCCGGCGTAGATCCATCCCCTGAAGAAGAGCCAAGGACTAACTTCAACCATTCGCCGTCCATGATCAGAGGAGGAGCCCTGGGTAGGCTGGTCATGCCCTGGGCAAGGTCGCGAAGGAAAGGCGGCAAGGGCATAGGGTCAAGGCACCCCGCGGGCTAGCCTACTTCGCCGGCCGGACTCGCGTCAGGGGCAGCACGCAAGCTTGGGATGCTCAAGGCCAGTGATGGAGGCGAGGCTGGAGGAAGTTTCTTCTTGGCAGACTCCGCAGGTTTGCCAGGAGGGATCCTGAAGGGCCATAGTCAGGAAAGGGAGCAGCATTGAGGAATTACAAGAATGAGGTACTTACTCATCTATGGTGAAGTACTTCCTATGCTTCAACGGTCGGAAGGGGCGCCCACTGCCACTCGAAGACTCCTTCCTCTTGCGGAGGGCGTCGAAGTCCACGCGGAACCGACCCATGCGCTCAACGTGAGGACCAGCGTGCGGCGCGGATGAAGATGCACTCAAGCAGCCAACCTCAGGGGCGCCAAGCTGGGAGGAGCGATCAGGCACCACTTCCTGATGACCTGCCGAGGCCTCGGGGGGCTCCGGCCTCGGGAGTCGCAGGTCACGTACCCCCCATCGACAACCGCCTCAGGGAAGGCTTCACAAGCTCCGGAGGATGACGCCTCGGGAGTCCCGTGCGATGTCAGCACCACGACACCAGAGCCTCCAGCCTCAAGCGACGCTTGCCTCCCTGCACCCACTCCTGGTGCAAGATTAGTGTTGGCGGCGGGGAAGGGAGCCACGGCGACGGGATTCTCACGAGGCCCCACAAGGCCAGCCGGGCGCAACCCCCATTCATCAAAGTGAGGCATCTGTCTCGCAAACTCAGCCCCGCCAGAGCAGAGATACAGGAGGCTGCCCCCGTGCCGGATATCGCCCAGCGAGGGGTCGCCAGTCAAGACCTCGAGCACCTTCTTCAGTGTTTCGGGCGCCAACCGTCTCCTAGAGCCTCATGCAGTCCTGGTATCCGGTCAGGGCCCACATCGGCCGGGAATGGCGTTGGAGAGGGGCAATGCGACACTGGAGGAACTCCTTCACCACCCGGGGCGCAGTCACGCCGACCTCTCTCAACCTCTCCAGTCGACGCCAAATGAAGGAGAGCCAGGGGCTCACGAGCCTCTTGTGGCCCCAGCCCGGATTGGGGACAGCAGGCAATGTCGGATGCGAGAGCAGGGGCTGGGCACCCCGACATCCATGTACAGCCACCACGTCCGGAACCCACTTGTGGAAGCCGGAAGGCCAAAATCAATCCCCGATGCGGCCGTCTCTGCCATGGCGTGGAAGCTCACGCACCCCGAGCACTGCACGGGTTCGGTCAGGCGCAAGGAGAAGAAGTGGCGCAAGAGGGCAATGGAAGGAGGAATGCCCACCATGGATTCACAGACAAAGGCGAAGACAGCAAGAAGGGTAACAGATTGAGGGTCAAGATACATCATATGGATTTGATAGTGGGAAAGCACCGCATTGAAAAAGGCGGAGAAAGGATGAACCAGGTCAGCCCACAGGGCATCGACGAAGAATCGAACCTCCGTGACGATCCGTGACGGAGGCATGGGACGCAGGCCAAGCCTTCGTCTTTCTGCACTCGTTGAAGATGGAGGCGAGTGGAGAGCGGACCTTGTCCAAGGCTTCCAGATTGAGCACCAGTGACCGGCCGACGGCGGGTTCGATTGCCGGAGGCGAACTGGAAGAGGGCACAGGCATCTTCCCTTTCTCTTTGTTAGTTGGCGCCATGGCGATGGAGGGGCGAAGCTCAAGTCAGATTGGAAGCGGAAACAGAGGTTCGAGGAAGAAAGGGGAGCAGGAAGCACGCGGGCAACAAAGAGGAAATAACTGTGTAAAGCTTCATGGCCGCCTAGCCAGGCGGATATTGGGGGAGCGTGGGGAAGCGGATATGCCCACGTCCAATCAGTGGCCATGCGTCAACCAAGGCCCGGGGCTGTTGGGGCCTGTGGCGCTCCGCACTTGCCCTTTGGCTTCGCTGCTAAGCCAAGTCCGAGTGCGTTGTGGGCCCGGGGGCTACTGTTGGCATTCTGGGAACGGGGGTCCCCAGACTCGCCTGCCTGCGGCCTGCAGCATGGCTCACCAGTGTCCCAGTTTGTCCCGTCTTCATCAACCCAAGATCAAGACCCTCGCAAGGGGCCAAGCCTTGTGGGGCGGATGACACAAGGACTCCTCAGGGGGCGGCCTCACCAGGCAGGCTCGCGAGGAGGCGGAGAGATCAAGGCAAGGGGTACCTCCCGAGGTGCTCATGATGCAAGCCATGACGATCAAGACTAGGTGGGCGCCAGCCTGCGCAGTGTCTTCGCTTCCTCTTTGGTGCAAAGGGCCAAGCGTAGGCGCGGAGTATCGAAGAATCAAGCAAAGGTTTCCATATTGGTGCAACGAGACCAAGACCAGCAGAGCGGCAGGACGGAGGTCACCGTGGATCCCAAGACGGCGTCATCACCAGTGTCTTTGGTAGTCGAAGACCACCTTTGGTCAGTATAGCTTGTACTAGCTGTCCCCTTACAAAATGGCCATTGTTGGCTCCCTTCCTGTTCAATATTTGGGAAGAGGACCAGGGCATCTATATATAGGGCTAGCCACCATAGTAGAAGGCATCGAGTTCTCACCTAGAGCCAACGGGACAAAGCAATTCCTCTCCAAGCGCACCACCACAAGAACACCTCTCGCGAGGTTGTTCTTCCCCTGTACTATTCATCATCAACCCAAGAGGCAATCCACCACCACACACAGGAGTAGGGTATTACACCACAGCGGTGGCCCGAACCTGTATAAATCTTGTGTCCCTTGTGTTGTTCATCGTGCTAGATTAGAATCGCGGCGAGGTTGTGGGCGTGTTTCGGTAGGGAGAAGATCTTCGTGCGCGCCCCAGAGTTCGAACCTTAAGGGTTTTGCCGGAACCCGATATCCGACAAATATAACTTATTTGGATATAAGAAAACATAAGCCATTACATTGTCTTCCTTGTCCAACATCAACTTTTTAGCATGTCATATTTTAATGAGTGCTCACAATCATAAAAGATGTCCAAGATAGTATATTTATATGTGAAAACCTCTCCTTCTTTATTACTTCCTATTAATTGCAACGATGACCAAAACTATGTTTGTCAACTCTCAACAACTTCTATTCATCATACTCTTTATATGTGAAGTCATGACTCTCCATAAGATCAATATGATATTTTTATTTCTTTTTGTTCTTTCTTTAATCCCCTCAAGATCATAGTAAAATAGCAAAGCTCTGAACTCAAAACTACTCTTTATTATATATAACTCACAGACTCGATTACATAGATAGAGATCAAAACAAAACTCAAAGCTAGATCATACTAAAACTTTATTCTACTAGATCAAGATATAATCAAAAGGATCAAACTACGAAAAATGATAAAGATAGAAGTGTGATGGTGATACGATACCAGGGCACCTCCCCCAATCTTGGCAATTGCCAAGGGGAATGCCATACCCATGTATTTATGTCTCTTTCTTCAGAGGCGGTGACGATGGAGTTGTTGATGATGTAGGCTTGTCGTCCATCTTCCAAGGCATAGGCTCACCAGCATAGAAAGATGAACAAGTCTCCGGGATCCTCAAATCTGCAGCCAAACTCATCCTCTTGAATCTATATTCATACTCACAGTTTTGGTTTTGCAGGTCATAGATCTGGGCCTGGAGCTGCTCGATTTTCTCGTTAAGCTTGAAGATGGCCTCCTCGATGTTCTTGGCATCTAGCTTGTGATTGTTGGTGAACTCCGCGATCATCATGTGATTGGCGTTGAGTCCATGCCCCACCATCCCTTGGCACTTGAAAACTTGTTACTCCATTACTTCGAGTCTTGTCTCCATGCTTCCGGTCTTCTTCGGTCCCTCAACATCGCGGATGTGCAGCACCCCCCCTCACGCATCTCCATGTTTTGAGGGTGTTGCAGCACCTCCATGAGGTAAGGGTTGATATCCTTCTCAAAAAACATGTCCTTGGGGGCGCTTGGAGACATCATGGTGATCTAGATCTGTCTAAAAAATAGCTCGAAACAAAAATAGAGGATTTTGTCACGGTACGGTGGTCAAAACCTTCGGGAGATTATGTAATGAATTTTTACCGACCAAGAGAAGTATTGTGCAAGAAAACAGAGTCCGGAGGGCACATGAGGTGGCCACGAGGCAGGGGGCGCGCCCTCCACCCGCGTGGCTGCCTCGTGTCTCTTTCAGATTATTTTTAATTTTCCTAATTTTTTAAATATCCCCAAACGGAGAAAAAAATGCTATTTGAACAATTTTGGAGTCGGTTTACTTACCGTACCACATATCTATTCCTTTTTGGAGTCTGAAACATTCTGGAAAGTGTCCCTTATGTACTCCTCCGGGGTTAATGTGTTAATAACATTGGTTTCAACATTTACGGGATTACCTGAGATATAATGTTTGATTCTTTGACCGTTTAGCATCTTCGGATTTGTGCCTTCGGTGTTGTTGATTTTGATGGCGCTACAATGATAGACCTCCTCGTTAATGTCAGGACCTTCCCATTTAGAGATTATTTCCCTGCAAAAAATCTTAACTGAGAGTTGTATAGGAAAACATAATCACCTACACTAACTCACACTTTTGTATCCTCTTGTCATGCCATCTTTTAAACTTTTCTTTAAACAACTTGGCATTGTCATAGGCTTGGGTTCTCCATTCATCAAGCGAGCTAATGTCGAATAACCTCTTCTCACCAGAAAGTTTGAAATCATAATTGAGCTCTTTAATATCCCAATATGCCTTATGTTCTAGTTCGAGAGTTAAGTGACATGCCTTTCCATAAACCATTTTATACGAAGATATACCCATAGGATTTTTATAAGCAGTTCTATAAGCCCTTAATGCATCATCAAGTTTCTTGGACCAATTCTTTCTAGATCTAACAGTCTTTTGTAAAATCAATTTAATATCTCTATTACTCAATTCTACTTGAACACTAGACTGAGGATGATATGGAGATGCAATTCTATGATTAACATCATACATAGCAAGCATTTTACAAAAAGCACCATGGATAAAATGTGAACCACCATTAGTCATTAAATATCCAGGGACTCCAAACCTCGGAAAAATAACTTCTTTAAGCATATTAATAGAAGTGTTATGATCAGCACTACTAGTTGGAATTGCTTCTACCCATTTAGTAACATAATCAACAGCAAGTAAAATATGTGTATATCCATTAGAGGAAGGAAAAGGTCCCATATAATCAAAGCCCCAAACATCAAATGGCTCAATAAAAAGTGAATAATTCATAGGCATTTCTTGGCGTCTACTAATATTACCAATTCTTTGGCATTCATCACAAGACAAGAAAAACTTACAAGCAACCTTGAATAGAGTAGGCTAATAAAAACCGGATTGCAATACCTTATGTGCAGTTCTATCTCCAGCGTGGTGTCCTCCGTAAGCCTCGGAGTGACACTTGCGTAGCATCTGTTCATGTTCATGCTCAGGTACACAACATCTAATAACACCATTTACTCCTTCTTTATAAAGGTGTGGATCATCCCAAAAGTAATGTCTTAAGTCATAGAAAACCTTTTTCTTTTTCTGGTATGTGAAACTAGGTGGTATAAATTTAGCAACAATGTAATTAGCATAATCAGCATACTATGGAGCAGTATGAGAAGCATTTATGACAGCTAATTGTTCATTAGGAAAGCTATCATCAATAGGTAGTGGGTCATCAAGAACATTCTCTGTCAGGGATATACCGTGACCCGGCCGGACTTGGCGACTCACCAGAGACCCGGTTAATACTTGGTGACTCACTGGAGACCCGCCCGAACCTTGGAGACTCATTAGTAACCTGGCGGGCAGGTCAGACGGTCAACAAGAGCCAACGGCCCAGATGGTGGTTCGTGGGAAGGCCGGCTTATGTTAAGGTTGGCCGGCTTAAGAGGAAAGCATAAGGAATATTCCCTTACAAAGGAAGCAAGACACAGACTTGTATCCGACTTGTAATAGAAGATAGACTAGTCCTACTAGGACTGCATATGTAACCCGCCCCTCCAACTTACATAAGGAGGGACAGGGCACCCCAAGACGGACAAGTTTCACGTGTTGGACAAGTTAGGGTTAGACAGACAAGTCTATAGCTCTCGAGATAGAGCACCCTTGTAATCGTGATCATCGTCATCAATATCAATGAAGCAGGATATAGGATTTTACCTCCATCGAGAGCGGCCGAACCTGGGTAAAAACCCCCGCGTCTCTCGTCCCACTCAACCCCTCTCAAGCTACCACATAGATGCGTTGGCCTCTCGACTAAGTCCTCACTCTAGGACATCTTCCATGACAAATCCATGACAGTTGGCGCCCACCGTGGGGTCTGCGCACGGTGGTGTTGAGTTCTTGGAGGGATCTCTTCCACTGATCAAGAAGTTCGTCATTTTCCAGATGAAGAAAGACTGGTTTGGAAGGATCTGTATTAGCTTCGAAGGCCATCAGTCCAGATTTGCAATATGTGAGATTTAAGTTCAAAAGAAATTAGGGTTGCTTGTGAACATGACGCGACAATCCGTCGAATCGGAACACGAATCGATATCTCCTACAGTGGTCACCTTACGGGCTGAGATAAACATTGGATTGACTGGTTTGGTATTGATCTTCCCCACCGCCCAGTGCCGGCTCTGTTTTGGTTTCGCCGGGTTTACCCACTCTATCTCACTCACGGATTCTATTTTCTGCTCCGCCGGATCATGCCCTCTGGTTCCGCCCGCCCTTGCTGACGCGGATTCGGTCCGGTCTCGCTCTGAATCACCTCCTAGTTGCCGCTCGCCTCGGGTTGAGCCGCCGCCATGGCCCTAAGTCGCCATAACCTCCAAACTGGCCGTTCACAACCGTCGCTAAATCCGCAACTGTTGCTCCACCTCGAGCCGCTGGCAATCCGTTGTTGCTGCCTTGGCCTCGCTTCGAGTTACCGGGAAGCCCCTACAAGCCGGCCGGCTGGCGTGGCTCGCCTACACCGAGCCGCCAATCACTGTCGCTTGCTGCCTCATTCTCCGCTGATGCGGTGGACGCAACCCCGTTACCCGGAGCCGGTGGCTACTCCACCGTGAGCCGTTTTTACGCAGCCTTGTGGTGAGCCGCCACCCTCCGGAGCCACCTGGCCTCACGGTCGCCACTGCCGCGTCCAAATGGCCACGCCCGCTCGTCTCTGCCGCCGGTTTGAACCGGCCCTGCTAGTATGAATTGCCGCTGCCAAGTCGCTTGCTGTTTCGGAGTCACCATTCGAGCACTGCCTCCGCCACTTACGCCGCCGCGTTGGATTGCTGGACCTCTGCTGAGCCGCCACAGCCTCGCGCCCAGTCGGGCCTGAGCAGCCACCACGGCTCCATGCCTGTTCCAAGCCACCCTTGCTGGTGTGCGAAGCCGCTGCTGCAGTTTTCCTGCTTCAGAGTCACCTCTACGACCTTGAGCCGCGCGCCTCAGCCGCAAAACGCCGTCGCGTTGGCCTTGTCTCCGCTGTCCGAGCCGCCTCCAACGGCTGGCTGTCTCCAATGAGCCACCACGGCCCTATCGCCAAGCCGCTTCGACCGCAGGCCCTGCTGCCTCGCCGGCTTCCGCAAGACGCCCTGCGGCCTTGCTCCATCCTCGCCGATGCGTCAGTCACTCTACTACTGCTGCTCATTTTTGTTGTGATTCAAGACGTCCCCCATAGAGCTGAACTGCAGGTCTGCAATCTGCTACCAAAAACCAAGAGAGATCAAAGGAAAATATTAGTACTAGTATACTATTGGGGCAATCAAATCAGCCACTGGATTAATCAGAGTTTCCACGTATAAGCTTCAAGAATTGATTAGTCCTATGCACTAGTGGCATGTCCAGTCATGAAAAGTCCATGGGACAAGGGTACTAGTCCAGCTTTTGTCATGATGCGCTCATTGTACTTGTTGAGTATATATTTTATATTGCACGTGTATTAGAGTTGGGGCCCACCTCCTAGTCTTGTATAGTTGAGGTAGAGGCCTTCCCTTGTAATATATATATACGTGCACGAGCACCCTATCAATACATCATCATTGTATTGCAATTTATCTCTCCACATGGTATCATCCTCTTCGATCTAACCCTAGGGTCAGCCGCCGCCGCCGCCGCCGCACCTCCACGTGCCGCTGCCGCCGCTGTCGCACCCCACCACCGCACCTGCCGCCGCCGCGCTCCTCTCTCTACTTTCCCGCGCCACCACTGCTGTGCTCGCTTCCGCCCCGCACGCCCTATACCCCAGCCCCGCACGCCACCTGCGTTGACCATCAAGTCGCACACGCATTTTTGTGCACTCCCTCACCAATCGAAACCATCACGCGCCTCGCTGCCCTCCATGCTAGCCGAGCCGCCCCTTCACTTCCCAGCCGAGCCGCCCGCCAGGTCATCCCGTCCGACCGACGCTTCGGTTCCTTGCCAAGCCGCTCGCAGGCTCCATCGCCATCCCGCAGCCACACCACCTGCCGCTACTGCCGCCTCCTCTCTGCTCCCCAAAACTCTAATCCCAGCCGCCCCTTCACACCCACACGCTGTCACTATGTCGTGGCCCTCCTCTCCGGCTCCTCCACGACTCACTCGTCCAACCCCTTCGCTGGCCACGAGCCCTCCGCTGCCGCCATCCGTGACCTCAATATTGAGGCCCGGGTCCCTATCCATCTCGAAAGCTCCAGCACCTCGTACTACGCGTGGAAGACCTACTTCAACCTCGTCTTCCGCGAGTACTATCTCACCGAGCACATCGACGGTTCCGTGGACAACGCGTACATGCGCGGCGACCCGGAGTGGTCTCCCATCAAGGCCACGATCATCTGTTGGTTCTACCAGATGGTCTCGAAGGACATCTTCCACATGGTCGTCACTGAGGACGACGATGCCTGCATCGTGTGGGGCAAGATCAATGCGCTCTTCACCGACAACAAACTTCAGCGCCTTGTTTTCTTGCAGCAGAAGTTCTTCGGCTGTCACCAGGACAACTATACCATCGACGAGTACTACATGAGGCTCAAGATGCTCGCCGACGAGCTTCGCGACATCGGTGCTAAGGTCTCTGATGACCTCATGCTGAGCACCCTCACCGCCGGTCTTAATGAGGACTTCGGCAACATGGGTGTTTTGCCACAAGACTCGCCCGGATGGTTCTCTTGAGCGCTACAAGATTCGATGGGTGGTTCGTAGTTTTCGGTAGCGCGTGGGCGTGGACTTCACCGACACCTTCGCCCCGGTTGTGAAACCGGGCACGATTTGCGCCGTCCTTCAGCTGGCCGTCTCGCGCGCCTGGCCTGTGCATCAGTTGGACGTTTCCAACTCCTTCTTGCATGGTCATCTCGCCGAGTAGGTCTTGTATGAGCAGCCTACTTGTTTTGTCGACGCCGAGCACCCCGACTTCGTGCGCTTGCTCTCTCGCTCTCTTTACAGGTTGAAGCAGGCACCTCGGGCTTGGTACTAGTGTATCGCAGCCTTCCTGCAGTCTCTAGGCTTTCAGTCCACTTTCTTCGATGCCTCACTCTTTGTGTATCATCAGGGAGCTGACACTGCATATCTGCTGCTCTACGTCGACGACATCATCCTCACGGCATCCGCCCCGGATCTCCTTCAGCGGCTGACTGCTCGTCTTTGTGACGAGTTTGCCCTCAATGACTTGGGGCCCCTGCACTACTTTCTCGGCATCGAGGTGATCGCCGGGCGGACGGTTTCTTTCTGCATCAGCAGAAGTACGCCCACGCGCTCGTTGAGCGTGCCAGTATGCTTAATTGCAAGTCGGCTCCCACCCGCGTCGACACGAAGGCGAAGGTCTCTGCTTTGGAGGGGTCTATCGCGTCCGATGGAGCCTTTTGTCGCTCTATCGTCGGTGCTTTACAGTACTTGACGTTGACTCGCCCTGACCTGTAGTACGCTGTTCAGCAGGTGTTTCTCCATATGCATGCCCCGCGTGACTCTCACTTGACTCTGGTGAAGCATATTCTCCGTTACATACGCGGCACCATGTCCTTGGGACTCACCCTGACGGCCTCCGCCTCCACCGACCTCGTGGCCTACTCGGATGATGACTGGGCTGGCTGCCCCGACACGCGACGCTCTACGTCAGGCTACTACGTCTACCTTGGGCCCTCGTTGATCTCTTGGTCATCGCAGCGGCAGCCCACGATCTCCTGCTCCAGCGTCGAGGCAGAGTATTGCACCATGGCTAATGTCGTGGCCGAGTGCTCTTGGATACGTCACCTGCTCCAGGAGTTGCTTTGTGATGTTCACAAGGCCACTCTTGTCTACTGCGATAACGTCAGTGCGGTCTACCTCTCCGCCAACCCGGTGCACCATCGACGGACGAAGCATATTGAGCTTGATAATCACTTCATGCACGAGCATGTTGCCCTTGGCCGTGTTCGGGTTCTCCACATGCCGACGATGCAACAGTTTGCGGACATGATGACTAAGGGATTGCCTACTCCTATCTTCGAGGAGTTTCGCTCCAGTCTCTGTGTCTCCAGCGACGCTTCGACTGCAGGGGGGTGTTGAGTATATATTTTATATTGCACGTGTATTGGAGTTGTGGCCCACCTCCTAGTCTTGTATAGTTGAGGTAGATGCCTTCCCTTGTAATATATATACGTGCACCAGCACTGTCGGGGATATACCCCGGGGTATGACCCGGCCGGAGTCATAATCCACCTGGGACTTGGTAAATCGGCGAGTGTTAAACTGGCAGACAGTTAAGATAGATGGCTAAGACAGACGGTAAACCGGCGAGTGTTAAACCAGCAGACTTAAGACAGATGGTAGCACCGGCAGGTGTTAAGACAATCATAACCCGGCAGACCATGTTAAACCGGCAGACAATGTTAAACCGGCAGACAATGTTAAACTGACAGACAATGTTAAACAACAGACAATGTTAAACCGGCACACGTTAAGAAGCCCAGGAAGGGAAGTCAAAATAGTTTAAGTCTTAGTCCAAGATGGACTCTACACATAACCCGCCCCTTTAACTTATATAAGGAGGGGCAGGGCTCCCCAAAGAGGGACAAGCAAGAAACAATCTCTAGGGCTAGACACAATTAGAGGAGAGCCGGTTTACGGCGACTCCCTCGTGATGATAATGAGACCTAGCCTCAAACAACATCTAGGGTTTTTACCGGATGATGTTTCCCGGGGCCCGAAGCTGTCTAAATCTTTGTCTTGCGTGTTGCGTCTCTCGATCCGCTCAACCCCTCTCAAGATACCACATAGATGCGTTGGCCTCACGACTAAGTCCTCACACTAAGGACATCTGACGTGTTAATTTCATGATAGTTGGCGCCCACCGTGGGGCCTGCGCACAGTGGTGTTGAGTTCTTGGAGGGATTTTTCCCAGGGATCGAGAAGCTCATGATTTCGTCAGATAAGGAAGAGCCGGCAAATCCGTTATTTTGTGATCAGGAACATGATTAACTTTGGAGCTGGCATATACAAGATTGAGATCAAGTGAAATCAGGGTTGCATTTGCACGCCAATGCCGTGATCTACAATGTACCGAGACCTAAAGAAAATCGATCTTCATTACTGCGCTGCGCCGATCCATGAAATTGCCGGGTCACCAATTGCACAAAACACGCGTGCGTAATCATCTAGACGCTCGGCATTAAAGTCCTGGGGAATATTAACGTACGTTATTGCTGCTACTTGGATGGAGTGAAGATCGAAGGGAAAATACCACTTCAAGTAGTAGTTTACGTGATCAAATTCCAGTGATCTAAACCGACTAGTATTAATCCTAGTACGGTTCTGATTCTTTATCCTGTCTATGGACGGAAGCTGACGGCTGGTTGCAAATCATTTTATCCGATCTATTGAAAAAAAGGAGGGACCACAACCCGAAAGCGGATTTGTCCACGGGCTCTACGGGCTCGGAATCCCCCGTTGACCTGCCTCGTTGAAACCACCAAGCCGGGCAGCAGCGACATGCCTCCCCTGCCGTGCGAGAACAGAGAAGCGCCACCACCTTCACCTCATACCGCCCTGCGTTATGCCGGCGCTGCTACGTCGAGCCGCTGGGCTGCCTCCTCAAGCCGCCTTCAGTTCGCCTCATTACGCCTTGGTGCTCTCTTCGGACCAAGCATGCCTCTGCCAATGTCGCCTCCACGATTCGCGACACCTTTCGGGCGCGTCCCCTGCCGAGCTGCTGGCCGGCACCGCCGCTGCACTTCTGAGCCACCGCTACGCCGGGTCACCTCTGCCTCCGTCAACCCCGCGCCAAGCGGCTCACCACCATCGTCGACCCGTGAGTGCCGCCACTACTGCATTAAACTGCCGGTTTGCTGCACCTTGGGCCGCCAGTTGCCATCTCCACGACCGTGCGTTGAGCCGCCGTTGCCTTCTCCAGTTTCCACTGCTACGACCTGCCTTCGCCTGTGGGCTGCCGCCGCTATTAATCTGGCTATTGTTGCCGGCTCACAAACACCAGCTAACCATCAGAATCTGCTCATGTTCATCTAGAAGAAGAGGAGAACCTGCTCATGTTGGATGGTGAGATTTTTTCTATGAAATACTTGACAATGACGCTCGTCCGCGGTACAACAAAAGCAATCCGCATATGGAGTCGACCAACTGCCACTATTATTTCCCCGTAGCTGCTGCAACCCGCAAGTCACTGCCGCGGGCTCGCCATGAACCGCCAAGATACCTCCGCACTGAATCGCCGGCCTCATCTATGCCTTGCTCCGGTTCACTGAATCCATCAAATAACAGTCGACTCGGTAAACCGGCTCGATTCCCACATTGCCGGTCGCCTCCTCCGCGCTAGACCATCTCGACGGTCTGCCTGGCGTCTTCAAAGCCGACTTGCCAAACCGCCGTGCATTGACCCGTCGTTCGCCCCGCTACCGTCAAACCGCCGAGCGCTGACCTGTCACTTTACGCCACCATGCGCTGAGCCGGCCTGGTTGAAACGACTTACCTCCGTCTTCACTTCCGCATCAAATTGCCGCTTTTGCCAAGTTGCCGAGCTGCCGGACTGTATATCAGGGCCACGCTGAGCTTTCCTTCACCGCACGCCTCCGCCGCGACAACACTACGCGCCACCCGTCACCGAATAGTCTCAGGCTGTTTTCTTCGACGAGCAAATCACCGTCGCCGGTTCACCATCTGCTCGAGCCCCAGCCCCCCAAGAATCGCCGTCACCGATTCACCTATGCTCGAGCCGCTGCTGGGTCACCACAGACTCGCCCCACTGCCTGTGGGTTGGTTCGCCACCACCAAATCGCCGCCTGCCTCCGCTTCTGCTACACCGTGACCCGCCTCCGTGTTGTCTTTGCCGCATCGTGAGCGCCCTGGCAGTTCCAGAGCGGTTGTCGCCCTCGTCGGCGGGCTTGAATCGCTGCTGCGACCAGTGACCTTCGTTGTTGAAAACCACCTCTGCCTCTGCTGCTATCTGATCCGCTTGAGCCGACTGCCTGATGCTTTACACCGCGCCCCTACAGGCCTTTTTCGCTATGGAGTTGCAGCAGTAAAAGCAAATTTTTCTCGCTGAAGATTGGAAAAGTCAAAGGGTCATTCTGATTCATGTATTGTTAGTATAAACTACTACAAGTACAAGTACTGCCACTAGTTTGACGTCATGTGAAGGAAAGGAGCAACGGTGCAAGGGCCACGTCACACATTTTGTGTCCATCCAATGAGAGTACCAGGTGTTATCCTTCTTGTATATTTTATCAGCACATATTAAATTATTTAAGAACAATTACTTTGGTATGCATATTTTTATGTGCAGGGCAATGATTCATTATAAGGGTGGTGGCATGCTATGCCTATGGAGTGTGTGTCAGCATCATCATGCGCTTGCACCCGCACTCGTTTGTTATTGAACGGGTGTGTGCTAGCCGCTGCCCGTGCAGCTCGATCCACCTCAACTCGCTCGGACCAGGCCCGCGATTGACTCGCCGTCCGCGCGGTATACCGCGTCTGTGAATGACTCATCTGCCTGCTGACACGGCCGACCCCGACATGATTGATTTCAGCTTCACCATGGTGATCATCAACTCGCGGTGGATAAACTGGCCTGACATATCAGGTGAAATCCATCCAATAAATATTTATATTATATATTGCTTTCTTTAAAAGAGAGATTACTCTGGCTTGCAATGTTATCTAATGCAGGACCCTAAACCGCCATATTGGTGCAAATTTAAAGGTCGTCAAAAAAAATTTCGGCTTAAAAAAGAAGGATTCCGGTTTAATATCCGGCTTAAGGGAAAGTTATCTCCCACAAAGCTTTGAAGCTCTCGATAGCCGGTTCAAAATACCAGTTCAAGAAGAACTTATCTCTTGCAAAAAGTTAAAGGTTGCCGAAGAGGACCTGCTGCCCTGACACGCGGTTCAAACATGGGTATCCTGCCTTATGGGCTCATCTTCATATGATCACTTGGGGGCTTCCTGTTCAAACATAGGTGGGTTCACCAAACAGAACATAGTGTTACTACCCTCTTGATGCAGCTATCAAACCAATATTATCATAAGGGGCCAAAGAGAGTTTGTTGCATAGCACAACTCAAACATAGGCACCCGGCGAGCATAGCTCAAAAATATAGCACATGGGGGCTTCAACTGACAAAGGGGAGTCCTGTCCATTAATCCGGCTATCACGCCACAACAAAGCTTGGGAGCTTCACACCCAAGGGGCCAAAGAGAGTGTTGTTGCTAAGCACAACTCAAACATAGGCACCCATAGAGCACAACTCACAAAGTTACTTGGGGGCTCTTTGTGCATCGCAACAAAGAATTTGAAAGGACCCTTGTAATTGGGTATCGACCCACGGCTTGGAAGCCTGGTGTATTCACCTAAAACCCCGGGTTAACCTGCCTTCATCAAGTAAGCCACTCCTATCCGGGTAATCCTGGCATGACCCGCCGAACGTTTGACAAGTCAATCTTATACAGACCCTGAACTTGTCAAAGTTAAAACGACGATTGGTTAGTTGGAGGTCCATCTTAAAAGGCTTTGTCAAATGGTTTAACTCAGCGGCCTGGCAGCCCATGAAAAGCCTCGAATTTGGGCCTGGCAGCCCTTGAAAAGCCTCGACTACACGATTTAATTTGCCTTTGTCAAGATTTTTCTCTTTTGATAAATTTTATGTTGAACCGGCGTCTATTGACCCAGCATGACTATCAGTCATCAAATTAACCCGGTGTTCATTAACCCGGCTCGACTTTCAACTACAAGTTGTCAGTACATAATCACTTATAATCCGGTGTTTATTGACCCGGCCTGGCTTTGGACTATAAGTCGCCATTATATATTTGGATTGCGCCATTGGAATTATGCGCTTATAAATCATTGGGTATATTATTTAAATATCCAACATGGCTGGATTTTTATTATGGTCATCAATAACCAGTATTATGATTAAGGTTTTCAAAGTCGCTTTAGCGCAATGGCTATCATATTATCAATAGATATGGTTTATTCTACAATTGAAGGAATAGTCCCGAGTTGCTGCAGGCTTACGACCCGACACTTGGGGGCTACATTATTTCAGTTGAAATTACATCAAATAGACAAGTCTCATGTCGCTGCAAGCATGCACCATGACACTTGGGGGCTAATGCAAAGTCATTTTTTGCTCACCTTATTGAAGACCCGACTCATCACATTGTAATGAGCCGGCCCTTGGGGGCTACCAATTGCCTCTGTCAATAATTTAAGGTACAAAGCTTTTTATCCATTACATTGAAGGGTCCACTGCTCAGTTGGTAAAGCACAAGGCTCTTAACCTTGTGTACGTGAATTCAAGCCCCATGACGGAGGTTACATCATATGATGTTATTTTCATTGAAGTATATCTCAAAGTCACAACTCAATATTATCTTACTGAGCTGACCCTTGGGGGCTACACTGGTTGAAGTTTTTATGAGCATCATGCAATTACAAGTCCCAGGTTGCTGCAAGCATGACAACCCGGCACTTGGGGGCTACATATGTGGAATACTCAATTCTGACTAGTGATTGAGATGAACAACGTGGATTTCTTCAAGATTGTGATATTTATATTGAAGCAAGTACTAAGTTGTTGCTATGCTACCTTCTTAAGACTTGGGGGCTACAAGTGATAGGCATGTAAGAGGTATATTTTCAAAAGCTGATGTAAACAAACAATTACGATTCGGTGCCATCAATATTCTTAAACCGGCAAGTTCTACGTCCTTAAACCAGCTGAAGATCAGATGAGTATTTCAAAGACCAATATTGTTTTTAAGCATTGGAAGCTGAATCAAAGGAGTTATTTTTCACAATATATTTTCGATGAGAAACCAATGTCTACAAGGTGATTATGAAGCTGGCCTATTAAACCGGATTTTCTAGAAGAAGGAAGTGACAATGACTTAAGGATGATCAGGATTAGTTTAACATGGATAAATCCAAATTAAACTGGGGGCTAATGTCGGGGATATACCCCACGGTATGACCCGACCGGAGTCATAATCCGGCTGGGAGTTGGTAAACCGGTGAGTGTTAAACCGGTAGATAGTTAAGACAGATGGCTAAGACAGATGGTAAACCGGCGAGTGTTAAACCGACAGAGTTAAGACAGACGGTAGCACCGGCAGGTGTTAAGACAATCATAACCCGGCAGACAATGTTAAACCGGCAGACAATGTTAAACCGGCATACAATGTCAAACCGACAGACAATGTTAAACCGGCACACGTTAAGAAGCCCAGGAAGGGAAGTCAAAATAGTTTAAGTCTTAGTCCAAGATGGACTCTACATGTAACCCGCCCCTTTAACTTATATAAGGAGGGGCAGGGCTCCCCAAAGAGGGACAAGCAAGAAACAATCTCTAGGCCTAGACACAATTAGAGGAGAGCCGGTTTACGGCGACTCCCTCGTGATGATAATGAGACCTAGCCTCAAACAACATGTAGGGTTTTTACCGGATGATGTTTCCCGGGGCCCGAAGCTGTCTAAATCTTTGTCTTGCATGTTGCGTCTCTCGATTCCTCTCAACCCCTCTCAAGCTACCACATAGATGCGTTGGCTTCACGACTAAGTCCTCACACTAAGGACATCTGATTTGTTAATTCGACGACAAGCACCCTATCAATACATCATCATTGTATTGCAATTTATCTCTCCACAGTACTACTTCATCAGGCTGCCAGGCACATCCAGAATTTTAGAAGGGCCAAGGCCACACGAACTTGGTCACTTATGGAGAAAACGACCACGTGTGTGACTCTGGTAGAAATTGTTGCAAATATTTTTCCTAACCCACCCATGTCTAATGCCCCCCTATGCCTCGCCGGTTGATGCTACTCAGTTGTTGTGGCTGTTTTCCCATCTAGATAAAAAAAGAAAAGTTAAAGTGGTCAGTTGTTTGAAAAAAAGCACTATGACCCGGAGAGTCCGTTCTGGAGTCGTCCCGCCTCTGCTGTCACGCCCCCGCCTTGATCATGTTGCCTATAGGGCTACTTGGGGTCTTGTGGTCTACAAAGGTGTCCAATGGCCTATGATAGTTGCAGCACTATGGTTGATCCCATTTTGCAAGAAAAGGACTGAGTGGCTACATCACCGTTGAAATTACTGAAGATTATTCACGGGTGCTATATACGGATCATCCGTCGTCCGGAGAAATTAGGTGAATCCTGTCTAGTCAATTTTTGTTGATATGTTTTATAAGGAACAAGTACTCTGGCTTGTGAATTTTTTTGATGTAGAATAATTGTTCACGGCAAGAGCAATGGTCGTGGATATATATCTCGCACCAAAATTATCATGCGCTAACATCTGACTATGCCATAATGCTGAATGAATGTATGTGTAAGCCGCGACCTGTGTGGCCCAATTTACATCAACACAATGTGATTGACTTGCCCATCCGCGTGGTTTATCACACCTGCGATTGACTCGCCGTCCGCACCGGCTTACAATGCCACGACCAACTCATATGTCTGTGCCTACGACCGACTCGCCCGCGTCTGTGCTGCTTATGATGCCGCGGTCGTCTTTACCTTCCGCCCCCGCGGTTTGGTCTACATCAATACACTGGAGCTGCACCTGTCTGCATGAGCTGCTTATTGAATGGAAGCAAGTCACTTCTCTGGTGGACTGGTTTTTTTTCTTCTAACAACTCTTGAGCAAATTATCATATATCATCAGTCTCCGTTTGCACTGGATGGCTCAATGGGCAGGTGCACAAGTCACCACCACTAAAGTTTATTTAACATCAATAACTAGCTGGGATGAACCACCGGCCAGATTACTGGTTTATATTACGATCAAGTATGGAGAATCTCAAGACAACTCCTCGAGTCGTCTTAAGACCCGGGGGCTACAATGACATGACTCAGCAAATTTTGCCAATTTCAGCAAATTCAAGAACCCTGAGTCATTGGAGGAAAATTAACTCGGTCTCGGAGGCTACTGTGATATTGATGAAAATTTAAAGGTTGTTAGAAAATTTCCGGCTTAAAATGAAGCACTCCAGTTGAAAATCCGGCCCAAGAGAAATCTGTTTTCTCACAAAGCTTTGAAATTCTCAATATCCGGTTTAAAATTCCAGTTCAAAAGAACCCATCTCTCGCAAGTTCAAGTTCTCAGGAAAAATTAAAGGTTGCCAAAGACAACTTGATGTCATGATGCGCGGTTCAAACATGGGCATCCTACCTTATGGGCTTATCTTGTTACAAATTACATGGGGGTTTCTTGCTCACTGAGCATAGATGTGATTACCCTTTTAATCCGGCTTATATGCCTTGTTGCAAATGACTTGGGGGCTTTCTGCCCAAAGTTTAAAGGTTACCAAAGAGAATTTGCTACAATGTGCAGTTCAAAACCCGCCTTAATGATTTATGATAGGTCGCTTCGGGGCTTCCTGTTCAATGAACATAGCTATGATTACCTTCTTGATCCGGCTTGTACGCCTTGATTGCAAATTACTTGGGGGCTTCCTGCTCATTGAGCATAGCTATGACTACCCTACTGATCTGGCTTATATGCCTTGATTGAAATAATACTTGGGGGCTCCCTGCTAATGAACAGAGCTTTGTTTACCCTTTTAATAGGCTTGGACGCCACGTGTATTCACCAAAAATCTGGGTTATCCTGCCTTTGTAGGCTTTCCACCTCGACCAGGTAATCCTGGAATGACTCGCCGTACTTTTGACAGTCAATCTTATAAAGAACCTGAACTTGTCAAAGTTAAAATGACGATTGGTCATGTGAGGCCTGGCTTATAGGTTTGAATTAATGAGTAACTCAGTGGCTATGCGGCCCTTGAATAGCACTTGATATTGAGGCTTGGCGGCCTATGAATGCCTTGTTTTTTCTGATTTATATTGGCTTTGAACATTGTTTGGGTCCATCTTTTGTGCCATGTTGATATATGGTCGAAAGTTGGCTAGGGCCATGACGCCTTGATCCTTATGTTCATATTTGAATCTATCCGGAGTTTTGATAACCCGGACTGGCTTTGGGCTTTAAAGACGCCAGTGTTTGTTGATTAAATACTTGAAGTTATGCGGTCTAAGTTTTTGGGATGTTACCCTTGCTGCGTATGGCATGTAAGCTGTCAGTATGAACCGATTTCACATGCCATGTAGCCTTGATTATATGAATAATCATTGAGCATCTTTGAGTTTGATAACCCGCCCTAATAGCAGACTTTAAGTCTCCAGGATATTTTGCCTTGAGCAATCAAAATGACGATATTTCATGACTCCGGGTTGATACTGGCTCTCGATTATAATTATCAAGGCATCACCATGGTATTAATCTACAGCCGACAATTTGAGCCAATTCTCCAGGTGTGTTGTTGGATGAATATGCGAGGTTTGATAACGCACCCTGGCTTTGGATGTTAAAGTCGCCAGTATATTTTGGATTGCACCATTGGAATCATGCGCTTATAAATCATTGGATTGTTACCCTCACGGGATATGGCAATGTAAGACAACAGTATAAATCAATCCTACAGGTATGTTTTCCTAGTTATATGAATAAGGAAGGCTTGATAACCCACCCTGGCTTTTAACTTTAAGTTGCCAGTATGTTTAGGCTTGAAATGGCCTTAATTCTAGTATTTTCAATTATTGCATAAGACAATATTGTCTTTGGGTTGTTACCCGCCCTGGTTTTTGACGTTAAGTCACCAGGGCATATGTCGTTTAAACTTTGTGTAGGACATGTAGAGCTTTACACATAAGTGAAAATACTGTTGTTGCTCATATGAATCATTGCGTCTAAACCCATCATCTCGCCATCTGAAGATGTTGCCGGGTTATCTAGCTCTGGGTTATATGGCCCAATAATGAGTTTATTGAGGCTATGAGCCGCCAAAGTGATCTTTTCAAAAAACTGGACATGACTATGAGCCACCGTGGATGGGGTTATCAATTCATGATTTTTGACAAAGGCTATAAGCCACCGGGTTACAAAAATCCCGGATTACAATGGATGCGTATTAAGTCGCCATCGGCCAAGATCCGCCTGGTATTTAAACTCCAGATTTATTTGTCAACATATAAGGTATTCAAATCTTTAATAGCCAAACTTGGCTGGATTTTCATTATAATATAACTAATGAGGTTTTCATACTGGATTATATTATTCAAATTTTGAATAGCCAACATGGCTGGATTTTTATTATGGTTATCAATAACCAATATTATGATTGAGGATTTGAAAGTCGCTTTAGCGCAATGGTTATTATTTCTTTATCAATAAATATTATTTATTCTACAATGGAAGGAATAGTCCTGAGTCGCTGCAGGCACACGACCCAGCATTTGGGGGCTACATTATTCAAATCATGATTATATCAAGTATGCAAGTCCCATGTCGTTGCAAGCATGCACCATGACACTTGGGGGCTAATGTAAGGTCATTTTTAGCTTGCCTTATTGAAGACCCGACCCATCACATTGTGATGAGCCGATCCTTGGGGGCTACTAATTGCTCCTGTCAAGAGTAACCCAAAACTTGGAAGCTACATCGTTTGGCGTTATTAATTACTGCTCAAATCTACATGATCGTATCTACAAAGTCCCTGCTCATGATTGCAGCATGACTCGGCCCTTGGCGGCTACACTGGTTGACGTTTTCATGAGCACAAGGCAATTACAAGTCCCAGGTTGCTGCAAGCATGACAACCCGGCACTTGGGGGCTACATATGTGGAATATTCAGTTTATGACAAGTGACTAAGATGAACAACTCGGATTTCTTCAATTTTGCGACATTTATATGGAAGCAAGTCTTAAACTGTTACTACGCTCCCTTCTTAAGACTTGGGGGCTACAAGTGATATGCATATAAGGGAGGTACATTTTCAAGCTTGATGTTAGCAACAATTATGACCTGATGCCATCAATATTTACAAACCAGTAATTTTGGCAACAATAAACCGACAAGTTCTACATCTTCAAGCCGAGTGAAAATTAGATGAGTATTTCAAGACCAATATTTTTGTTAATCATTGGGAGCTGAATCAAATGAATTATTCTTCACAATATTTTGCTGTGAGAACCCAATGTCAGCAAATTGATTATGAGGCTGGCCTACTGACCCGGACTTTCCAGAAGAAGGAAATGACAAGGACTTAAAGGATGATCAGGTGCCGGCTTACAATAATTTTTAACCTGGAACACAGCCTGTCAAATTTGTCCTTGTGTTTATTTTGCAGGATCAGTTTAACATGGATAAATCCAAACTAAGCTGGTGCTAATGTTGGGGATATACCCCGCGGTATGACCCGACCAGAAATATGACCTGGACGGAAATATGATCCGGCCGAACTTGGCCTATCACCAGAGACCCGGTTAATACTTGGTGACTCACTAGAGACCCGCCCGAACCTCGGCGACTCATTAGTAACCCGGCAGGCAGGTTAGACGATCAACAAGTCCCAACGGCCCAGAATGCGGTTCATGGGAAGGCCGGCTTATGTTAAGGTGGGCCGGCTTAAGAGGAAAGCATGAGGAATATTCCCTTACAAAGGAAGCAAGACACAGACTTGTATCTGGCTTGTCATAGAAGATAGACTAGTCCTAATAGGACTCCACATGTAACCCACCCATCCAACTTATATAAGGAGGGAAAAGGCAGCCCAAGATGGACACGTTTCATGAGTTGGACAAGTTAGGGTTAGACAGATAAGTTTATAGCTCTCGAGATAGAGCACCCTTGTAATCGTGATCATCATCTTACCTCCACCGAGAGGGGCCGAACCTGGGTAGAAAACCTCACGCCTCTAGTCCCACTCAACCCCTCTCAAGCTACCACATAGATGTGTTGGCCTCTCGACTAAGTCCTCACACTAGGACATCTGCCGTGACAAATCCACGACATTCTCTAACCTAGACAAGTTGTCTGCAACGGGGTTCTCAGCTCCCTTTCTATTAATAATATGCAAATCAAATTCTTGTAGCAAGAGAACCCATCTAATAAGTCTAGGTTTAGCATCTTTATTTTCCATAAGATATTTAATAGCAGCATGATTAGTGTGAACAATTACTTTGGAGTCAACAATATAAGGTCTAAACTTATCACAAGCAAATACAACTGCTAAAAATTCTTTTTCAGTAGTAGCATAATTTCTCTGGGCACTATCTAAAGTTTTACTAGCATATTGGATAACATTTAATTTCTTATCATCTCTTTGTCCTAGAACAGCACCAAGAACATAGTCACTAGCACCACACATAATTTCAAAGGTTAAATTCCAAGCAGGTGGCTGAATAATATGTGCACAAATCAAGGCTTTCTTAAGTATTTCAAATGCTTCTACACAATCATCATCAGAAACAAAAGGAACATCTTTTTGTAAGAGATTAGTGAGAGGCCTACAAATTTTAGAGAAGTCTTTAATAAACCTCCTATAGAAACCAGCATGACCAAGGAAAGTTCTTATACCTTTGATATCTTTAGGACACAACATCTTTTCAATAGCATCTACTTTAGCTTTATCAACTTCAATACCTCTTTCAGAAATTTTATGCCCCAAGTCAATACCTTCATTAACCATAAAGCGACACTTCTCCCAATTCAAGACAAGATTAGTTTCTTCACATGTCTACAAAACTCGATCAAGGTTGCTTAAGCAATCATCAAAACAAGTTCCACAAACAGAGAAATCATCCATGAAAACCTCAACAATATTTTCACAAAAGTCAGAGAATATAGCAGTCATACATCTTTGAAAGGTAGCAGGTGCATTGCATAAACCAAAAGGCATACTTCTATAAGCAAAGGTACCGAAAGGACAAGTAAAAGTGGTCTTCTCCTGATCCTCTTTTGACACATGTATTTGAGAGAAACTAGAATAACCATCTAGAAAGCAAAAATGTGTATGTTTGGATAGTCTTTATACCATTTGATCAATAAAAGGTAGAGCGAAATGATCTTTTCTAGTAGCTTTATTTAATTTGCGGAAATCAATTACCATTCTTTAACCTGTAACAATTCTTTGTGGGATCAATTCATTCTTATCATTAGGAACAACAGGAATACCTCCCTTCTCAGGGACACAATGAATGGGACTTACCCACTGACTATCAACAATAGGATAAATTATACCCGCCTCTAGAAGCTTTAGTATTTCATTTCTTACCACTTCTTTCATCTTAGGATTTAACCGACGTTGGTGATCAACAACTGGTTTAGCATCTTTCTCCAGTTTTATTTTGTGCTGGCATAGAATGGGACTAATGCCCTTAAGATCAGCAAGAGTATATCCAATAGCAGCATGATGCTTCGTCAGAGTTTTCAATAATTTCTCTTCTTCATGCTCTGAAAGGTTAGCACTAATAATAACAGGATATATCTTCTTTTCATCGAGATAAGCATATTTAAGAGTATCAGGTAATTGTTTAAGCTGAAACACGTGATCTCCCTTGGGTGGAGGAGGATCTCCGAGAATTTCTATAGGCAAGTTGTGTTTCAGAATAGGTCCTTGCTTAAAGAATACTTCATCTATTTCCCTTCTTTCATTCATAAACATATCATTTTCATGGTCTAGCAAATATTGTTCTAAAGGACCATTAGGAGGCACGGCAATATAAGCAAGACCAATAGTTTCATCCTTACTAGGCAATTCTTTATCATGGGGTTGTCTACGAAATTTAGAAAAAATAAAGTCATGAGACATATCCCCT
Source organism: Triticum aestivum (assembly GCF_018294505.1). Lineage (NCBI taxonomy): Eukaryota > Viridiplantae > Streptophyta > Magnoliopsida > Poales > Poaceae > Triticum > Triticum aestivum. Next base: position 282,963,753 of record NC_057801.1, on the reverse strand, counting down.
AACCCAACAATAGAATATCCTTTTAGCAGTCTATCTTAGCATTAATAGTATTCAAGAAGGGTCTACCAAATATAATGGGACAAAAGCCATCTTGCGGGGAACCAAGAAAAAGAAAATCAGTAGGATATTTAATTTTCCCACACAAGACTTCAACATCTCTAACAATCCTAACTGGTAAAATAGTATCTCTATTGGCAAGCTCAATAGTAACATCAATATTTTCTATCTCAGCAGGTGCAATATCATGCATAATTTCTATGTATAAGGAATGAGGAATTGCACTCACACTAGAACCCATATCACATAGGCCATGATAACAATGATCTCCTATTTTAACAGAAACAACAGGCATGCCAACAACAGGTCTATGTTTATCTTTAGTATCGGGTTTAGCAATTCTAGCAGCTGCATCACAGAAATAAATAACATGCCCATCAATATTATCGACCAAGAGATCTTTAACCATAGAAATACTAGGTTCAACTTTGATTTGTTCAGGGGGTGTAGGTGTTCCAGTATAACTCTTATGGACCACAGTTGAAGCTTTAGCATGATCCATTATTCTAACACGGAAAGGTGGCTGCTCAATATAAGCAGTAGGAAAAATAGGATCAACATTATAAGTAATAGTTTCTTCTTCAACTTTAATAGGTTCTACTGCTTTCACTTCAATGGGAGGATGATATTTAAACCACTTCTCCTTAGGGAGATCAACATGAGTAGCAAATGATTCACAAAAAGAAGCTACTATCTCAGAGTCAAGTCCATATTTTGTTATTCACGAAAAGCATCGGTATCCATAAAAGGTTTAACACAATCACACTTAGGGGTTATACAATCTTCAGAGTTGTGTTTAATTCTTTCCAATAAATCCCATTTGAATTCAATAGTATTCATCATAAAAGAACCAGTACAAGAAGTATCGAGCATGGAGCGATCATTATGAGAAAGCCAATCATAAAATTTTTGAATAATAATTTCTCTTGATAGCTCATGGTTGGGGCATGAATATAACATTGACTTAAGCCTCCCCCAAGCTTGAGCGATACTTTCTCCTTCACGAAGCCAAAATTTATATATATAATTCCAATCACGATGAACCAGATGCATTGGATAAAACTTCTGATGAAATTCCAATTTCAATCGGTTGTAGTTCCATGATCCAATATCATCACATAGCCTATACCATATCAATGCCTTTCCCTTCAAAGATAAAGGGAATACCTTCTTCTTGACAACATCCTCGGGCATACCTGCAAGCTTAAATAATCTACAAACATCATCCACATAGAATAGGTGCTTATCAGGATGTAATGTTCCATCTCCTGTATAGGGATTAGCTAGCAGTTTCTCTATCATACCAGAAGGAATTTCAAAGTAAATATTTTCAGTAGGTTCAGTAGGTTGAGGAGAAACTCTTTGCTCTTCTGGTCGGGGTGAAGATACCCCAAACAAGCCCCTCAAAGGATTATTTTCCATAGTAACAAGTGACAGTAAATTTCAGCACACTATATAAATGTTTCCTTACCAAATTCCACTTACCAAAGGGGCTTCACTCCCCGGCAACAGCCCCAGGAAAGAGTCCTGATGACCCACAAGCACATGGGATCTATCATAGTCCTTTTGATAAGTAAGAGTGTGAACCCAATGAGGAGCAGAAGGAAATGACAAGCGGTTTTCAGTAAGGTAATCTCTGCAAGCACTGAAATTATCGGTAACAGATAGTTTTGTAATAAGGTAATTCGTAACGGGTAACAAGTAACAAGAGTAAACAAGGTGCAGCAAGGTGGCCCAATCCTTTTTGTAGCAAAGGACAAGCCTGGACAAACTCTTATATAAAGCAAAGTGCTCCTGAGGACACATGTGAATTATTTTCAAGCTAGTTTTCATCATGCTCATATGATTCACGTTTGTTACTTTGATAATTTGATATGTGGGTGGACCGGTGCTTGGGTGCTGTCCTTACTTGGACAAGCCTCACACTTATGATTAACCCCTCTTGCAAGAATCTGCAACTATGAAATAAGAATTAAGGTAAACCTAACAATAGCATGAAACATATGGATCCAAATCAGCCCCTTACAAAGCGACGCATAAACTAGGGTTTAAGCTTCTGTCACTCTAGCAACCCATCATCTACTTATTACTTCCCAATTCCTTCCCCTAGGCCCGAATCATGGTGAAGTGTCATGTAGTCGACATTCACATAACACCACTAGAGGAGAGACAACATAGATCTCATCAAAATATCGAAAGAATACCAAATTCACATGATTACTTATAACAAGACTTCTCCCATGTCCTTAGGAACAAACGTAACTACTCACAAAGCATATTCATGTTCACAATCAGAGGAGTATTGAATAGCGTTAAGGATCTGAACATATGATCTACAAGGAGTAATCAACACTACTACCAACCCACAGGTACCAATCTGAGGTTCTGAGACAAAGATCGGGTACAAGAGATGAACTAGGGTTTGAGAGGAGATGGTGCTGGTGAACATGTTGATGAAGATTGACCCCCTATCTATGAGAGGATCGATGGTGATGACGATGATGACGATTTCCCCCTCTCGGAGGGGTGTTTCCCCGGCAGAACAGCTCCGTCGGAGCCCTAGATTGGTCCTACCCAGGTTCCGCCTCGAGACGGCATCGCTTTGTCCGAAAAGGTTCTCTATGATTTTTTCCAGGGTAAAGGACACCATATAGAAGAAGATGGGAGTCGGGGCCCTGCCAGGGGGCCCACGAGGCAGGGGGTACACCCAGGGGTTAGGGCGCGCCCTCCACCCTCGTGGGTGACTGGTGGTCCCCCTCTGGTGCTTTCTTCGCCCAATATTTTTAATATATTCCAAAACTGATCTTCGTGAAGTTTCATGACTTTTGGAGTTGTGCAGAATAGGTCTCTAATATTTGCTCCTTTTCCAGTCCAGAATTCCAGCTATCGGCATTCTCCCTCTTCATGTAAACCTTATAAAATAAGAGAGAAAGGCATAAGTATTGTGATATAACGTGTAATAACAGCCAATAATGCAATAAATATTGATATAAAAGCAAAATGGACGTATCAGACCCCAACCGGCTTAAAGCATCAGCCACCTCACTTTTCCTGTGATCATTCCACTTGATAACCCTTGAAATGACCATCAATAGCATGAACCTCTAGGCGATAAGCCGCCATGAGTGGATCCTTTGAATCCCAAGTTCTTGAAACTTGTTGAGCCACCAAATCTGAGTCGCCAAACCACCTCACCCGGCTTATATTTATCTCTTTAGCCATCCGAAGACCATGGAGCAAGGCCTCATACTCAGCTGCATTGTTAGGACAAGGGAACATCAACCTTAAAACATAACAAAATTTGTCACCTCGTGGGGAAGTCAAAACAACTCCAGCCCTCGAGCCTTCCAACTTCCTGGATCCACCAAAGTGAATAGGCCAATATGTGCTATCCGCCTTCTCCTCAGGCATCTGCAACTCTGTCCAATCATTGATGAAATCCGCAAGTGCTTGAGACTTGATAGCTGTCCGAGGCATGTACTTCAAACCATGGGGTCCAAGCTCAATGGCCCACTTCACGACCCGGCCTGTGGCTTCTCTCTTTTGAATAATATCCCCTGAGGGAGCAGAACTGACCACAGTGATGGGATGACCAAGGAAATACTGCTTTAACATACGACTAGCCATGAGAACTCCATAGACCAGCTTTTGCCAATGTGGGTATCTCTGCATAGATTCAATGAGTACCTCACCGACATAGTAATCCGGCCGCTGAACCGGATATTCCTTGCCTGACTCTTTACTTTCAACAACAACTGCTACACTGACGGCTCAGCTATTAGCAGCAACATATAATAGCAAGGGCTCCTTATCAATAGGAGCTGCAAGGATTGGTGGCTCAACCAACTTATTTTTCAACGCCTCAAACGCCTGATCAGTAGCATCACTCCAAACAAAGTGATCTGTTTTCTTCATCATCTGATACAGAGGGGTAGCCTTTTCGCCCAAACGGCTTATAAACCGGCTTAAGGCCGCAATATGACCTGCCTAACGCTGGACGTCATTAACACATGCCAGTTTAGCCAAAGAAGTGATAGCCTTGATTTTCTCGAGTTAGCTTCAATGCCTCTTTAAGAAACCAAAGAACCCAAGAGCTTGCCTGCTAGCACACCAAAAACACACTTGGTCGGGTTAAGCATCATCTTGTAGACCCGGAGATCATCAAAGTTCTCTTTTAAATCTTCTATCAAGGTCTCCTTCTTCCTGGATTTCACAACGATATCATCCACATAAGAATGAACATTGCTTCCAATCTGGTCATGAAGGCAATTTTGAACACACAACTGATAAGTCGCCTGGGCACTCTTGAGCCCAAAAGGCATAGACACATAACAGAAGGCTCCAAAGGCAGTGATAAAAGTTGTCTTCTCCTGGTCCTTAACTGCCATCTTGATCTGATGATAACCAAAATAAGCATCCAGAAAGCTCAAACGCTCACAACTCGCCGTAGCATCGATGATCTGATCAATATGAGGGAGAGCAAAAGGGTCAGCCGGACAGGCCTTGTTAAGGTCTGTGTAATCAACACATATACGCCAAGTGCCATTCTTCTTAAGTAACAACACCGGGTTAGCCAACCACTCAGGGTGAAAAACTTCAACAATAAACCCAGCCACCAAGAGCCGGGCCACTTCTTCACCAATGGCCTTGCGCCTCTCTGGATTAAAACGACGAAGGAATTGCTTGACCGGTTTAAACTTTGTATCAACATTGAGAGTGTGCTCAATGAGTTCCCTCGGTACACTTGGCACGTCTAAAGGTTTCCATGCAAAGATGTCCTAGTTCTCATGGATGAACTCGATGAGCGTGCTTTCCTATTTTGGATCCATATTAGCACTGATACTGAACTGCTTGGATGAGTCGCCAGGAACAAAGTCAACCAGCTTAGAGTCATCTACCGACATAAACTTCAACAAGGGATCATGCTCTGTGGTTGGCTTTTTAAAAGGTGTCATATCTGTAGGGTCAACATTATCTTTATAGTACTTCAACTCCTCTGTTGCACAAACAGACTCAACATAAGCAACATCGCCCTCTTCACACTCCAAGGCTATCTTCCTGTCTCCATGCACCGTGCTGGTACCCTTGTGACCTGGCATTTTGAGCTGTAGATAAACGTAACAGGGCCGTGCCATAAACTTAGCATAAGCTGCCCCCCCAAACAGGGCAAGATAAGGTCTCTTGATCTTGACCACCTCAAAAGTCAATTTTCAGCCCTGTAATCATGATCATCACCAAAAGCCACCTCCAAAATTATCTTACCCACTGGATACACCGACTTACCAAGCACCATCCCATGAAAGACAGTCGAAGACAGCTTAAGATCTTTGTCAGTCAATTCCATACAGCGAGAAGTATCGTAATAAAGTATATTGATACTGCGGCCTCTATCCATAAGAACCTTTGTAAACTTGTATCCTCCAACTTGAGGAGAAACCACCAAAGCCAGTTGACCCAGATTGTCATCCCGGGGCGGGTGATCCGCACGACTCCATATAATAGATTGTTCAAACCATCGCAAGTATCGAGGGACTACTGGTTCAACCGCATTCAGTGCCTGCTTATGAATCTTCTGGTCACGTTTGCATAAACTCGTGGTAAACACATGATATTGACCACTATTCAATTGCTTTGGATTGCTCTGATAACCAGACTGCTGTTGCTGATTCCCTTGACTAGGTTGTTGATTAATTCCACCTTGATTGCCTTGGCCCTGAAAACCGGAGCTTGAGCCGCAACCTCCAAAGCTAGGTTCATGAGAGCCGGATCCCGACCCGCCATGCGGGCCATGATTGTTGTGGAAAAAAATTGGAACTTCAATACTCCCTCATGATGAAGAAATCTTTCCATAGATGACCGACCGGCTTCTCTTGCGTACCGTGCTTTGGGCAAGGCTGATTCATCATCGCCTCAAGGTTGAACTTTGGTCCTCCAAACTAGGGAACTGATGATTTCCCATTATGATGCTGATTATTATTCTGCGTATTGGTGTTAGCCATGAAGTCTGAACTGATATGGGCTTTGCGCTTACCGTTGTTACCTTGACCCGCCGTATTATGCTGTTGTTCCTTTGCATTGCCACTTTTCTTTCCCTTGCCAGCCTTCTCTTCATCAGACTCAGGGTCCTTAGTACTATCAGAGTCGACATATTTGACAAGAGCCTCCATGAGTTCTCCCATATCATTGCCATGGTGCTTAAGCCGCCCCAATTTCTGCTCATGGGGAAGGAATCGGCAACTCTTTTCCAACATCAAGACCGCTGAACCTGTGTTAATACTATCCGATGAGTGGATAATGGCCGAGATCCGATGCACCCAATTGGTTGTTGACTCGCCGTCACCCTGTACGCAAGAGTCTAAATCAAGAATCGACATAGGCTGCTTGCACATGTCTTTGAAATTTTGGATAAAATGCGTCTTCAACTCAGCCCATGACTTGATGGAATTAGGGGGCAATCCTTTCAGCCAAGTGCGTGCCGGTACATCCAACATCATGGTGAAGTATTTAGCACATGCAACATCACTAACATCCAACATCTCGATGGCCATCTCATAGCTCTCAATCCAGGCCTCTGGAGGCTGATCCGCCGTGTAGTTAGGCACCTTGTGGGGGCCCATAAATCCTTCGACAAGCGCTCATTACGTAAAGCCGACACTAAACATGGCACACCAAGGGTTCTAGAGGTCACTCCTGCCTCCACAGACACCGATGGGAAAACGAAGATTGTTGTTGAGCCGCCAACTGAGCCGCAAGCCCAGCCTCCCGACGAGTCATGCCCTGATCTACCAAAGCCTGAGCATCATTACAAGTGATACGTCTCTAACGTATCTATAATTTTTGATTGTTCCGTGCTGTTATATTTTTTTTGGACTGGTTCCATGCTGTTATATTATCATTTTTGGATGTTTTACAATCATTTTATAGTCATTTTATATCATTTTTTGGTACTAACCTATTGACATAGTGCCCAGTGCCAGTAGGTCTTTTCTGCATGTTTTTTACATCGCAGGAAATCAATACCAAGTGGAGTCCAAACGCAACGAAACTTCTTGAGAATTTTTTTGGGCCAGAAGACATCCAGTGGGCCAGGAACACACCTGAGGGGAGCCCTGAGGGGAGCACAACCCACCAGGGCGCGCCCCGGTGGTTTGTGCCCACCTCGGGTGCCCCCTGAACCGCCTCTTTGCTCTATAAATACCCCAATATTCCAGAAACCCTAGGAGTGTTGACGAAAATCAATTCCAGCCGCCGCAGAGTCCAGAAACACTAGATCCAATCTAGACACCATCACGGAGGGGTTCACCACTTCCATTGGTGCCTCTCCAATGATGCGTGAGTAGTTGTTTGTAGACCTACGGGTCCGTAGTTAGTAGCTAGATGGCTTCCTCTCTCTCTCTCTCTCTCTCTCTCTTCAATACAATGGTCTCTCGAGATCCATATGATGTAAGTCTTTTTGCGGTGTGTTAGTTGGGATCTGATGAACTTTGAGTTTATGATCAGATCTATGTTTTTATCCATGAATGTTATTTGAGTCTTCTTTGATCTCTTATATGCATGATTGATTATAGCCTCATATTTCTTCTCTGATATTTGATTTTTTTGGCCAACTTGATCTATTTATCTTGCAATGGGAGAGGTGCTTTGTGATGGGTTCGATCTTACAGTGCTTGATCTGAGTGACAGAAAGGGAAACGACATGTATGTATCGTTGCTATTAAGCATAACAAGATGGGGGTTAATTTCTACATAAATAGATCTTGTCTACATCATGTCATCGTTCTTATTGCATTACTCCATTTTTCCATGAACTTAATACACTAGATGCATGATGGATAGCGGTCGATGTGTGGAGTAATAGTACTAGATGAGGTAGGAGTTGGTCTACTAATCTTGGACGTGATGCCTATATAATGATCATTGCCTGGATATCGTCATGATTATTTGAAGTTCTATCAACTACCCAACAGTAATTGTTTTCCCATCATTTGCTATTTTTCTCGAAAGAAGCCACTAGTGAAACCTACGGCCCCCGAGTCTCTTTTCATCATATTTGCCTTTGCGGTCTATTTGCCTTTGCTTTTATTTTCAGATCTATTAAACCTAAAATACAAAAATACCTTGCTGCAATTTATTTGTTCCGCGATCTATTTATCCTATCTACCACTTTTACCTAACGTTATTTGCCTATCTTGAGGCGCCGTGCCTGAAAGAGATTGACAACCCCTTTAACACGTCGGGTTGCGAGTATTTGTTATTTGTGTGTAGGGGCTGTTTACGTGGTGTGAGGAGGTTCTCCTACTGGTTCGATAACCTTGGTCTCATCATTGAGGGAAATACCTACCATCGCTATATTGCATCATCCCTTTCTCTTTGGGGAAATACCAACGTAGTTCTAGCAGACATCAAAAGGAATTTCTGGCACCGTTACCAGGGAAGATCTTCAACATCAACCAGGTTCCTAAGCACAAATCTCATCTCCTCGCAATACATTGTTTGCCATTTGCCTCTCGTTTTCCTCTCCCCCACTTCACAAAAAATTGCCATTTTATTCGCCCTCTTTTTCGTTTGCCCTTTTCTTGTCAGATTTCATGTTTGCTTGTGTTGCCATGTGCCTTCTATTTGCTCGCATCATTGCTTGCTAAACATTTATTGATATGGATCCTCATCCACTTGCTAATCTTTTGAAAAGATTCAATTATGATGAACCAATTGCTAGTGAATTGAGTTCACTAGATTATCTTTATGAAGTTTTGCTTCAGATTTATGAATCTGGAAATTGTGATGAAGTGTTAAATGATGGAATTTATAAAGCGATTCATGATAGCTCATTGAATGAAAAGCATGACTGCAATAATGTTATTATAAATTCTATTAATGTCAATTGTGTTAATTATATACAAAATCCCAAGCTTGGGGATGCTAATTTTGCTATGTCCACTACATGTTGCAATGATCATGATTGGGGTGATTCTTCTTATGATCTTGAAAATTTATTTAAGCCTCATGATCAATATGTTTGCAATAATATTAAAAGTGGGTTTGGAAGAGTGTCAACTTTACGTGAAAATAATCCCACATATTTGGAGACTGTTCAATCTTGTGAAATTTTTGATAGAAGTGGGCTTGGAGAGGTCATGACTTTATTTAATGATAATCCCACTATTGTGGAAGAGTGTCAACTTTGCATGCACGTGGATCATGAAGAGAAAATTTTATATGATAGTTGTATTGTTGAATTTGATTATGATCCTACATGTAATTATTATGAGAGAGGGAAATATGGTTGTGTAAATCTTCATGTCACTAAGTTACCTCTCTTCATGTTGAGATTGCTATTGTTTCTTTCTCCTTCCTTGAACATGCTAGATATTTCTTCTCTTGATAATTTGTTTGCTTATAAAAATCCTATGCAAAGGAAGTATATTAGACTTAAAATATGTTTGTCACATGTTTTATGATGCTCTCTTTGTGTTTTAGTTATCATCTTTCATGTGAGCATCAATGCATTATGCCTAGCTAGGGGCGTAAAACGATAGCGCTCATTGGGAGGCAACCCAACTTGTCTCTTTTTTCTTTTTGGTTTTCTTGCTTTTTTCAATAAAATACCCAATTATACCTCTGGTTATATGTTTTTTGTGGTTTAAATTAGTGTTTGTGCCAAGCAAGGCCTTTGGGATGATTTGGGTAAAAGTTGATTTGATCTTGCTGAAAAACAGAAACTTTTGCGCTCACGAGATTATTTATCATTTTAAACAGAAAAGGGCTTTTGAGTTGATTATTTTTTCAGAAGATTGACAGACAAATTTCTCACGTCAAATTAAAATTTTCAGAATTTTTGGTGCTATAGAAGTATTCGAAATATTCAGATTGCTACAGACTGTTCTGTTTTTGAAAGATTCAGTTTTCTTTGCGTTGTGTGCTTGTTTTGATGATTCTATGGTTTTCTTTGATGAGTTTTTGCCATAGGAAAGTTGCAATACAGTAGATATAATGCAAAAGCAAAATATTAATAGGTTTTCAACAATACTTATAGTAGTGGTTTTGCTTTCGTATACTAACGGATCTCACGAAGGTTTTGTTGAGTTATGTGTGATTGAAGTTTTCAAGTTTTGGGTGATCTTACGATGGATGAAGGTATAAGGATTAGCAAAAGGCTAAGCTTGGGGATGCCCGAGGAACCCCAAGGTAATATTCAAGGAAGTAACAAGCAACTAAGCTTGGGGATGCCCTCGAGTGGCATCCCCGCTTTCTTCTAACAACCATCGGTATTTTACTTGAAGCTATATTTTTATTCGTCACATATTATGAGTTTTCCATGGAGCATCTTGTATAATATGAGTCTTTGCTTGTTTTTCTTTGTGTTTTAAGTCTTGAATCCTTTCCGAACACACCTTTTTGAGAAAGCCAAAAATTATGCTATGTTTGCTCCTATGCTTCACTTAAATTTTTAGAGCCATGGATTTGCTCTAGCGCATCACTTATATCTTTTTGAGAATGGTGTGCTTTGTTATTTTTGAAGAAATGCTCTCGTGCTTCACTTAGATTTATTTGGGAGTTAGTAAATTTTTCATAAATTCTCTATTGCTTCACTTAGATTATTTTGAGAGAAAGAAAAATTATGCTCATGTTCTTCACTTATATTTGTTTGAGCTTATAAAAAACAACATATGAAAATAGTCCCAAAGTGATAGATATCCAAGGAGGTATAATAAAAACTTCCGTGGAGATCATTGGACAAAATAAACTTGATTCTTAGTAATGGTTTTGAGACATGACGACATGATATGTGAGTCATGTTGATGAGTAATTGTGCTTTAGTAAGAATACTGATGTTAAGGTTTGTGATTCCCTATGCAAGCACGAAAGTCAATAGTTATGCAATGAAATTTATATCCTACTTGTGGAGCATTATTCGGTGTTACTTATGCTTAATGCTTGGGTACAAGATTTTTCGCTTTTTGGTTGGTTGCTGCTCAATCTTTTTGCTAGCCTTCATTTTGGACTAAGTATGGTCACTACTTGTGCATCCAAAACCCTTTAGACCAGTTTTGCCATATGAGTCCACTATATCTACCTATATGCGGTATTTTCATGCTGTTCTAAGCAAATTTGCATATGCCATCTCTAATTTTCAAAATAAATTTCTTTTTTGTGTGCTCTACCGCTTGCGAGGCGGTGAAGGGTGGCCAATATTTTCCATGTTAGATGTGTTATTATCACGATGAGTGTCTATTCACTTGTCATTGCACGGGAGTACAACAAAGGTATTAGGGATGCCCAATCCCGCAATAAAAAATGAATTTACTTTATGTTGTCAAATAATAAATTCCTTGGAAAGTGCTGGTATGGAGGGCACCCGTGGATACGGTTATCCATGGAAAGTGAAAGTAATGGTGGAAAAAGGAATAAACTTTATTTTCTGTTTGGGAACTGCCTATGATGTATCTAGCATGGAAAGTGTTGGGAGCTGTAAGTCGTTTTCATTGGTGGGAAAAGTATTCCTCTCAAAAATGTTTTTATCTTTCAATGTAAGCTTTGAGCTCTAACACCTCTACAAATCCCCACTTCCCTACGTGAAGGGCCTTTCTTTTACTTATGCAATTTTTATTTTGAATTTGAGTCTCCATCTTCTTTTATAAAGCACCAACTAAGGGGCACTATGATCGTATTTAAGCATTGAGTGTAGCTAATATGCGAGTGTGTTTCATGAATGGATCAATGATTGAGCATAATGGGCTAGGGATAACTTGCTTTAGTGTTGATATTTTGAAAGACATGGTTGCTTGTTGGTATGCTTGAGTATTAATGTCTTCATGTCAAAACTAGAATATTGCTTTGAACCATATAAAATTCCAAATGTCCATGCTATAAGGAAAAGAAATGTGATGAACATGTTAGGTAGCATTCCACATCAAAAATTCTGTTTTTATCATTTACCTACTCGAGGACGAGTAGGAATTAAGCTTGGGGATGCAGATACGTCTCCAATGTATCTATAATTTGTTATTGTTCCATGCTGTTATATTATCATTCCTAGATGTTTTACAATCATTTTGTAGTCATTTTATATCAGTTTTTGGTACTAACCTATTGACATAGTGCCCAGTGACAGTTGCTGTTTTCTGTATGTTTTTTACATTGTAGGAAATACATACCAAATGGAGTCCAAACGTAGTGAAACTTCTTGAGGATTTTTTTGGGCCAAAAGACATCCAGTGGGTCAGGAACGCACCTGAGGGGAGCTCTGAGGGGAGCACAACCCACCAGGGCGCACCTGGGGGCCTAGGCGCCCCCCGGTGGGTTGTGCCCACCTCGGGTGCCCCCTGAACCGCCTCTTTGCTCTATAAATACCCCAATTATCCAGAAACCCTAGGCGAGTAGACGAAAATAAATTCCACCCGCTGCAAAGTCTAGAAACACCAGATCCAATCTAGACACCATCATGGGGGGGGGGGGGTCACCACTTCCATTGGTGCCTCTCCGATGATGCGTGAGTAGTTCTTTGTATACCTACGGGTCCGTAGTTAGTAGCTATATGGATTCTTCTCTCTCTCTCTCTCTCTTGATTATCAATAAAATGGTCTCTTGGAGATCCAAATGATGTAAGTCTTATTGCGATGTGTTTGTTGGGATGCGATGAACTTTGAGTTTATGATCAGATCTATGTTTTTATCCATGAAAGTTATTTGAGTCTTCTTTGATCTCTTATATGCAAGATGGATTATAGCCTCGTATATATTCTCCGGTATTTGGTTTGGCCAACTTGATCTATTTATCTTGCAATGAGAAGAGGTGCTTTGCAATGGGTTTGATCTTTTGGTGCTTGATCGCAGTGACAGAAAGGGGAACGACTTGTATGTATCGTTGCTATTAAGGATAACAAGATGGGGTCTATTTCTACATAAATAGATCTTGTCTACATCATGTCATCGTTCTTATTGCATTACTCCATTTTTTCATGAACTTTATACACTAGATGCATGCTGGATAGCGGTCAATGTGTGGAGTAATTGTAGTAGATGCAGGCAGGAGTACGTTTACTAATCTTGGATGTGATGCCTATATAATGATCATTGCCTGGATATCGTCATGATTATTTGAAGTTCTATCAATTGCCCAACCTTAATTGTTTTCCCACCGTCTGCTATTTTTCTCGAGAGAAGCCACTACTAAAACCTACGGCCTCCGGGTCTCTTTTCATCATATTTGCCTTTGCGATCTATTTTCCTTTGCTTTTATTTTCAGATCTATTAAACCAAAAATACAAAAATACCTTTGCTGCAATTTATTTGTTCCGCGATCTATTTATCCTATCTACCACTTTTACCTCACGTTATTTGCCTATCTTGAGGCGCCATAGCTGAAAGGGATTGACAAGCCCTTAACACGTCGGGTTGTGAGTATTTGTTATTTGTGTGTAGGGGCTGTTTACATGGTGTGAGGAGGTTCTCCTACTGGTTCGATAACCTTGGTTTCATCACTTAGGGAAATACCTACCGTCGCTATGCTGCATCATCCCTTCCTCTTTGGGGAAATACCGACATAGTTCTAGCAGAAATCAAGCAGCACGCGGCGGGTCATGCCTACGAGGCTGGTTACGGTGCCGCTCACTGCTTGAAACTGTTGGCGAGTCAATATGCCTGCTATAACTCGGGCTCGGACGCGAGGTTGATTTAATCCGTTCACGATTGTATGAATAAGCCGCCTGCTGTGCCACCGCTGTTTGAAGGAGCTCTTCGGCTCTCTTTATCTCCATCGCGGCTGGTGACTCACCTTCAACCGGGAGAGCCGCCAATCATGTAGCCATGACAATCATATTGTCCAGAGGGTTAGAATAATGACCCGGTGGTGTCGAAACATGCTGAGGCAGGGTCAAGGTCAAACGGGGCTGGTCTGCAACTTGTAGTTGAGCCGTCACACTGGTCACGGGCACCTCACTGGCCCAATTTATAACGGACGGGTTACTGGTTCCTGCCCTAGGTGTATTGAAGAGGTTCCTTGCATCAAACTCTATAGGTAGACGGGTCTGATGCCTTCTTCTCATGATAGGGTTTGAAGCGTTCTGGTGCAAGGTGAGCCGGGATGACTCTACCTGAATCCGTTGTGATTGTGCATCCAAGGCGGCTCGCTCTGTCGCCATCCTAGCATTCTCAGTAGCAAGCTCTTCCTTGGCTTGAGCTATCTCATCTCGCAGCTTCGCAACATCCACTTTATACTTTTATTGAGTCTCTGGGGTTACCTCTGCCCCCATCAAAGTCGCCAAAGCATCCAACAGATCGGTCAGAACCTGAGTCGGCGGGCTCGCAGAGCCGCTCGCTCCGACCGTCGCCGCAGCAGTTGTTGAATCAAGCACCGGTTGTGTGCCGGCCATGAAGATCGCAACCGGGCTCGGTGGCTCATAGGGGTCCGGAATACTGTCGCCATCAGAACAGCCCCCAAGCCGGCCGTCTTGTAGTTGATACATTGAATCGGTCTCACCAGTTGAGGACTCGCTATGAGAGTAGACGGCCATCTCTCAACCAGATAAAGATCCTTCCTCAAGATCCGCCCCTTGGATGAAACCAACAAAGGCGTGCTTCACGGCGGTTTGAACCTTGGCAGGTCGTGCGCGCTAAGCCGTCTCGACGATGTCGGTGCAGGTGTCCGGCTCAGGTCCCGACTCGCCGATCTTGCCAATGAAGATGTGGATTCCACCGAACGGGACTCGGTACCTGTACTCAATTGAGCTGGCCTCAGGGCCCCAGCCAGCGTCGTTGATGTAGAGCTTGCCGCGACGACTCTTGGTCATCCGGCCCACGGCGTACCCCTTGATCCTTGTGAAGTTGCCCTTCAAGAACTCAAAACCACCATGCGCTGGCCCCACAGTGGGAGCCAACTGTCGTGGACTTAACATGGTAGATGCCCTAGCAAAAGGACTTAGGTGTGGAGCCATCGCAACTAGGTTAGCTTGAAGGGGTTAAATGGGACAAAGGACACAGAGAGTTTACCCAGGTTCGGCCCCTCTCAACGAGGTAAAAGCCTACTCCTGCTTTAGGTTGTATTGCTTGGGTTTAGATTACCAGGGAGCGAATACGCTTAACCTAGTTCTCGATGAGTTCTTTCTTGAGTTAACCCGCTGCCGGGTCACCCCTTTATATACAGGTTGATGCCCGGCCGGCTCATACACAACATGTCCGACTTGGTAACTAACTAAGCTTGCCTTACAATACAAGTTAAACGTATGGAGGCTCACATCCATGGGCCTCAAATCACCCCGGGTCTTGGACCTTTAATAAGCTTGCTCTATGAACCACCATCTTCATATATTCTTGGGCCTCTTCATCTTAAGTCGCGAGTGGCACGACCCGACACCTCCTGGGCGAGTTATACCCAGTAGTTATATCCCCAACACCCATCACTGCCGCAATGTTTCCTTACCTCATCCCTAAGGTACGCACCAAGACACAAGTCATGGCCACCTTCATTATCAGAATCTCGGCTTGCTGATTTATTGCATGCGGGTTATGATCAAAAGGAAATTTTGGATATTGTCAATTTTTGGGGTAATCTTTGTGCTAAATATCTTCAATGGGGTCACCATAAGAGTAATTGTCAAGCACGGATTATTTGCATAAATTTCTCGGCTCGGGGACACAAAATTATTCATTGCCCTACCAGGCTAAGGCCTCATGTTTTTGGTAAGTCCATTATGGCCACAGATTTCCATTGCTGGGTCACACCTCCCTCTGCTCGACATAAAATCAACACTTCCACCTTAATTGACAACACTTGCCCCTTTGAGCGACCAAGCAGCCATCCCCTCCCTACAGTTCGATGCAATATCTGCGGCCACTATGGACACCTGGTGAATGCCCGTTGGAGGCATCGGTGGACCCAGCGGTGGCAGTGGCGACCGAAAACTCTCTCCACCACCCTTGACAGCTCGCATTCGCCCTCCTCGCCCCCCCGCTTCCCCAGAACGAATAGCTCTCTACTCCAGCATCACCCCTCCACCCACCACCATCACCACCACCATGGAAAACCCTATCCCCTTCCTCCCTGTGGGCTGGTCCATCAAGCCAGGCCGCATGATCGGAAGATCCGCGCTGATATGGCTGTGAACCCCCCCCCACTCAACAACAGCTTCCTCGCCATTGCTAAAGCGAGCAGATTTGTCCTGCTGCATCTTAGGGAGGGGCTCCGCGAAACCATTGAAGGGATGTTGCATGAAGCTGGTCTGCACACGACGGAGGATTGAGATCACCTGCTGGGTATTAGTATGTTTCCATTCGCCAACTCGTTCATCCGTGACACTGTGTTCAATACTACTTTCGAGCTAGATGATGAGGACATGGTTATTTCATTCGTGCGCCATAACGTTGCTCTAAACATGAGGAATACCACTTATGGAGAGGTCTGGTTAATGTACATTGGATTTCCGGATGATTATCAAACGAGTTTTTATCTCCAGCGCTCTATTGATGACTACGGTCGGCTTGTTTCCTGGAACAGTCCCAATCTAGATAGTAGAGTGGTTTTGATTAAAGTTCGTGTCATTCACCTATGCCTCATCCCCAAAAGTATTGTGGTTCGTCAACTAGGTGGGGATAGGGCTTGGTGGACTGTCTCTGTTTACATATTGAGAGGTGCAGATTGGAATGCTCACGACTCTGAGGTCCCAATGACAGATGAAGAGCTACCGCCGGCTAATGGTATCCCACACCCCATATTCGGAGGAGGCCTCATCGCGGAGCAACTTTACCAGCAACAACTGCAAAACTGGCTTCTTTAGAATGGGATTGGCAATGATCAAGCTCCTCACAATGTAGCACAACAAGATGACCCTCAGCCAGCCCAATGGGATGCGTGGCCTGAGCCACCAGCTCCACAAATACCTACTGCTCTAGTTAACTTTCAATCCTGGCTGGCTTCTCAAGGTCACCGGGTGCAAGATGGAATTTTACCTAAAAACAACCTATGTAACATCCCAAATTTTCAATCTGGAATGTTTTACAATTATTAGCTAAGCATCCATGCATGTTGTTTGAAATTGAGTGGCATTTGCAATTTCAGAGGTATTTGAGTTTTATTTGAATTTGAATTTGAATTGGCATTTGAAATTTATTTCAATAATACCTGACAAATACTTGTGCATAAGTATGAGAGCACCAAACATGACACTCCAAAAATGTCAGAAGAAAATAATGCCAAAAAGTTGGAATTCAAATTTGTATTTTATTTGGTATTTTCAGAAAAAAGATTAGATTCTGTTTTGCCTCTGGAAAAATGTGCGCATTGTAGGATTTCTTTTTCTGATTTTATTGGTATATATATGTCCTATATAAATATCAGGACCACCACACCGATCTAGCATGTAACATCTCATATAACTTTGCGGCCTCACGCACGGTATCCCCACGGGTGTCGCCTTACCAGGCCTGGTATCGTTTGCGCCTTTTGGCACACATATATGATAGTGTCGCTAGCAACCATATGACAAGGAGCCCGGGCTGACATGGCTAGTCGTGAACCCAAAGTTGCACTAACTTACAGGGACATGCATACATGACCCAACAACGAACGTGTCGGTCATAAGCGAGTGAATCCGGGCTGTAGCAGCTGGGCTAGCAGGACTCCGGTAATCCAGGCTGTAGCAGGCCAACAGGACTCCGGTAGACACCACGTGACATTTCCCCAAAGGCAGAGACATAGGAACGAAGAAGGACACATGCCGGCCAGCCTAAGTGTTCCGGAGAAGTAGCAAGCTACCATGGCTCAGTGGAAGCACTAGGAGACATTTCTCAGTAAGAGAGGCTACAAGGATAAACAACTAGATAGTCAGATCCCACACATATCAAGCATTTCAAAACATACACACAATGTGCTCGATGTGTGCAAATACAACATGGCATCACAACATGACTCTACAACTCAAGTATTTTATTCAATAGGCTCCGAGGAGCGAGATATTACAAACAAGGGTCTCATGACCCAACATTCAAAGCATACAAGTCAAAGCACAAGCGGAAGCTTAACATGTATGAGTACAGACATCTACAAATGAAAAAGGCCGAGAAGCCTGACTATCTACGTCGAAGTCCACGCGAAACGTCGAAGTCCATGCGGAACTACTAGTGAGACGGAAGTCTCTGCAAAAACGTAAAATAGGCAAACATGAGTACAAATGTACCCAGCAAGACTTACATCAGAACTAACTACATATGCATCATCATCAACAAAGGGGATGGTGGGGTTTAACTGCAGCAAGCCAGCTTTGACTCGGTGGCTATCCTGATGTACGACTGCAAGTAATTCTTTTGAGGTGGCGCACACGTTTCCACATATTCACCATATCAATACACCACTATGGATCCACTCCTGTCTCCCTACGAGAACGCCATCCATAGCACTCATGCTTATCTTGCGCATTTTAGAGTTCCACTTTTACTTGTCTATGAACTGTACAGGCAACCCAGAAGTCCTTTTCCGCGGACACGGCTATTCGAATAGATAATGTTAACCCTGCAGGGGTGTACTTCTTCACACACGCTCTCGCCACTTACCGCCATGTAAACCTCGTGTATCTCGGCAACCTTCAAGCGGAAGCCTGGCGAGGGAGTCGGCCACGACCTGACTAACAACACAAGTCTCTCGTCCAGGTTTATCGCCTATTCGGGTTCCATCCGCAAGGACATCCGGCCGGGGTGTCGCTCACGGCCCCAAATGATGTGTTTAGGGTTCCCAAGCCCACCATCCGGGTGCCACTTGGTACACCGGGCCACTGTGCCTAGTCTGTCCCAAGCCGACTTGTACCCGGTGCCACTTGGTAGACTACTAGCACTACCTACAAACACCAGAAACTAGTTGCAACTCCTGGACAGAGATCGAGTTGATTAATAAGTTGAGAGGGGCACTTAAGCATTCCAATGTGTGGTAGTAGCTGTTCATGGATCACAAACACAGAACTCAGTTCCTGAGGACGGTTTCAATGAGACAACCGACCATGTACTCCTACATGGCCTCTCACCGCTACCTTTACCAAATCGTATTCAAACACTTAGCTCTCAACAGTAGGACATGTTCACAACTTTCCAATTCATCCCTGATGAATCAGACCTGACTCAACTCTAAGCAGTAGCAGGCATGACAAACAAAGATAAATGAGTAGGCACATCAGGGCTCAAACAACTCCTACTCATGCTAGTGGGTTTCATCTATTTACTGTGGAAATGACAGGTCATGCAGAGGAAAGGGGTTCAACTACCACAGCATGTAACAATTGAATCATTGTTGTCCTAATGCAGTAAAAGAGAGCAGGAGCGAGAGAGTGGGATCGTATCGAAATGAACAAGGGGATTTTGCTTGCCTGGCACTTCTGAAGATAATATGGCTCTTCATCGGTGTCATCGAACTCATCATCGAAACCACGTCTATCGAGAGGGGACAAACACCGGCAAACAAGGAAGAACACAATCAATGCAGTGCACAATATGATGCATCATCATGACATGGAAATATGAGTGTGTTGGGCTAATGCATCTACAACCAGGGTGGTTTGAGCTCATTTGAATCAAAGTTTCAAATGCAAACTCAAGTTATGGGTTTATCAAGTGCATTAACATGTTTTGAGCTAAACAATAAGGTTAAGTTGTTTAAACATGCATGAAACCAGTACAGATGGATATATTGGATTTTTCTGATCATTTTTCATATATGACTTATCTTATTTGGAGTTACAGATAATTTTCTATGAATTTTAGAAGTTTATAACATTTTTTGGAGATAATAAATCATTACTGATTTATTAAATATCTAGAAAATATCTATGACATCGACACTGTGTCATCCCTGCGTCAGCAGGTCAACTGACCCGTCCAAGTCAAACCTGGCACGTGGGGCCCACGTGTTAGTGTCAACACTAAGTAATAGGGTTAATTAACCTAAACTAAAAACTGTTAGCAGGAACGGGCCCACACGTCAGTGACCCGGGAGGGTTAGTTAGGGCTAAATACACACTTAGCCGGCGGCTAATCGCCAGCGACCATTGACCACAACGGAGGCTCGCCGGAAACACTACTCCGGCAGTATTTCAATGCACCGAGGGCACCAGGAGATGCCCCTTTCTCGCCGCCATCCAACGGACCAAGCTAGAGGGCGCGGGGTGGCCGAAATCTCGCCGGCATTGAGGTTTGGCGGCGGCAGAGCCACGGGCTCGAGGCAGGCAATAGCTGCGGTGCACGACAGTAGGCATGGCTGGTGGCACTAGGTTGCTTGGGAGGTGGTGAGCACGGTGGCACGCGCGGATGCGAGCTGCAGTGGCTCAGACCACGGCGGTGAGGAACCACGGCGGCGGTGGCTCTCGGCCCCAGTGGTTAGCACGGCTACAACATGGGAATGACCGCGAGGAGGGAGGGAGAAAACGATGGTGCTCACAGCCGAACCAGCAGAGGCAACGGCAGGCTGGGGACTCCTTGGAGCTTGCAAATTGACGACGGCAATCCACGACGGCTGATGAGGAAGACGGCGATAGAAAGGGTGAAGCAGAGCTCCCTAGCTTGCGTGCCTCCAAGGTGACGAATAGGGAGTCTATGCGCTTCTTCTTGACACAGTAGCAAGGCGTGTGGTGGCCGGTGGCCGCGGTAACGGTAAGCGGCGGCGACGAGCGTGTTCGGTGGTGTTGCGGGGAGAGAGCAGAGAAGCGAGAGGGGGTCCAGGTGAGAGGGGAGAGGTGCAGGGGGTTCGTGGCACTCGGGGCCGTTTCCAGTAGCAAGTTAGCAGGCAGGAGGTGGCCAGGCGTGTGCCGGCGCTCACCACCAAGCTGCTTGGTGCGCTGGCACGGGGAAGAAGACGGGAGTGCCCCTGGTGGGCTGGGCCGCGAAGCTGGGCCGCCAGGTAAGGCCAGGTTGGTTCTTTCTCTCTCTTTTCTATTTTCTGTTTTTCTAATTTTTATAGATTTGTTTTAATTTGGTTTGCTAACCAAATTATTTTTGCAGCTCTCTGGAAATTATTGTGGATGCAATAAGGTTTATCCTAGAGCTCCAGAAAATATTCCAGGATTGTAGGAGAAATAAAAATATTTATAGAATTTATTTGCTCCAACTCAAATACAATTATGATTTAATACAATGACCAAAATGTCCTGGAAAAATATGCATCATCTCTGGTAGAGGCTTTCACCTTTTTCCATAAATCATGAACATTTTATAAGGATATTTTGAGTTTATTGAAAATAGTTTGGTTGAACGTATTTGAGTTCTATTTGTGCTAGGGTTTTAACATCCCCGTTTCAAGATTAATTGCAAATTAAACATGATGCAAAACATGACTAGCTAGCCAAAAGCAGACCAGAACTAGGTATGTGACAACTCACCCCCACTAAACAAGAATCTCGTCGCGAGATTCAAGCATAGGGTAAGATGAAAAGGGGGACGCAAACTAACACAATCTTCACGATCTAGGGAGCACTTCATAAGAACGTTGATTTGATCGCCATCATTGTCTCGATGTCTTGCTCTGAGAATTCCAACTAACATGACAATGAGAGGAAAGGTAAAACTCTAAAATAATCGATCTTCTTGGAGATCAAGCAACTCAGGATCAACTCACGGAGTAATACATAGCACATCTCTCGAGCTGGGACATGAAACACACATCCAAAGGGATGGGGTGAAATAGATGACAGGGGTTCACTAGGTAGACAAGAATTCCATACTTAAGAGGGTGGTGAACAGTTCTCAACATAGCGAGGAGTTGAGTTGTCATGATACCTTAACGAGACATCTTAGAGGAGGTGACTCGTGGAATCATCCCTTAAGTGGCAAAAAGAATTACCTTTGATTCAAAGATCATTGAAACTCTTTATACCAGCTTAAGGTAAATCACAATCGATCATTTGGAGGAGTTCGGTAGAATGACATACTCGGACTAGAATGGATGATGTGGATTACCTTGTTGAAAACAACACAAGGGATGATTTTAGTAACTGGGGAGAAGCTCAATAGTAGAGAGTGGGTCCACTGTTTGAAAAGTTATAGCCTAACCGAAGAAAACTGGGATCAATCCCACTTAGTGCCGGTGCTAACACCTAGCGCTTGTGCATGCTCTCAAGAACTTGGGCATTTCCATATTCATCAAGGTTTTACCAATATCCGTGTCAAGGATCCTGGCAACACAACATACTACCATGATGAATACCGGTGGAAGATGCAGATGCAAAGGAAGATTACACCTTCTCATACTTCACCTTGGCGGGGCCAAGGAAACAAAATCTGGATGATCGACCGAGAGACATTTAGCACCCCGCTTCTAATGTTCTCCTTAATGTGCTAGCGTAACCCATTCATAGAAATGGTTTGATATCTAGAACATCAAGTAAAAGGTCGGACTTCGGGAACACAAAAATCATAAGGCACAACTAGGGAGTAAACCCTACGAAGTCCTTATGGGGAGGTGGCCAACTTCTTCAATCAAGATATTATAATAACAGGTCTTCCGGCTGGGTGTGTTGGCCATGACATTCTTTTTACCGAGTTATAGAGAGACCAATATTATAGTTCTTGGAAAACATTCCAACCATCGTATCAGCCTGAGATTCAGATCTGGTTGGTGTCAGGATATTCCAGACTCAACATGTCTGCAAAAAAAGTTTGCAGCACAATTCGATGAGATGGCATTGCGAGATTCTCGGGAAGTGAACTATGATAGCAAGCTCCAAAACATGAGCTGGTTCCGCTACATACATGTGAACACGCTGTCAAAGACAAGCATGACCACGTAGAAGTCTTACGACAAACACTACTGAGTTCTGGTTGGGAACCATCATCGAGGATATCAGAGTCTTGTGCATGATCTAGAATTAACACAACAAACTCCTTTTCCTTGAGAAAATTAATCAGTGGCTTGGCGTGCTAGGAAACACATATGGAGTGGAGGTAGCTAATCTCACAAACCAATGTATACTTCGTAGATGCATGACTGACTTGGAATGATTCCAAGGTAAACCAAACAAACTTTCTCAAATTCATGGCGGCAACTTGCACCGAATGCACATGAATTATAGGAAGTCACTTCTCTCGTCCAAGCATAAGCTTCATGAACGGAACACGAAGGCATTGCTTACAAAGTTTCCAACACTAGCTTAATGTCCAACAAAGTCATGGATAAGATAGGGATGTTCTCGATGGGCTCAACAACAATCCATCCAGGCTTCCATGTGGGTGGAATTCCACAACTATGTGAACAAGGTGATAGCATTGGTCAGACCCAATAGATATAATGGTGTATGCTCGAGGAATCAACCATGATTAAGACAACATTATGGTTATCGTTGGTTCTGATTAGATTTGATGATAGCCCACACTCAAATCAAAGTTTTGGTTAGGACGATAGGTCCAGCAATTGATTGCGAGAATCAATCAATGAATATATCACCTTTATTCAAGACACATACAAGATATCCCTTAGAATGAACTAAGTCGGACAAGATTTCATCTTCCAACTCTCCAAGTTGTTGTTTAGCTTAACCAACTAGCTCAGGGGTATCCAACGCAGATTCTTGGAGAAGGGGGTGGTTACAAGGAACCAACTTGATCAGGAACTCAACATAGCGGTCAGGTGACAACCTGGTGATGCCTCTGAGAAGATATTCGGAAAATCATGAACCACCGATATGTTACTAAGCTCGAGAACAATCTTGCTTTTCAGGGCAAAACGATATGATCAACATAGCAAGGGTTTGACAAAATCCTAATTATTGATCGAAGAGTGCACCAAAAATAAGGACTAGGTAGCACAATCTATCTTAGAATGATGATTCAAGAACCAACACACTAAGAATGAAATTATTTTCCTTTAACTACCAAGCAACAGGGTTGCTAGAAGTATTGATTTCACACATCACGGTTCACTTATCGGCATTCCGGTTGCAACAACACGGGAGCCGAGAAATGAATAATGAGGGCGAGAAGTATCACTGTATTAAGAGTTCATAGAATGGTGTGCAATTCCCATGATATTCTTGATATAAATATGGTAATACTCCAGGGTATGATAGAACAAGAGCTAGATTAGCATTTTGATTTGCGGAACACAACTGCTTTGACCCAATCCTGGATATGGATGAGGTACTGGAGTTTGTTTCTCCTAGTCATTCCGGAATAGAATGGCTGGACGGACCATGGAGTAATAGGCATCGATGAACACGACTGCACAACTACTCCTTACTATCAATTGATAAACGAAGGTCAGAATACAACTAAAGAGGGACAACTCAAAAGAACATATGATTTTCTGAGTTGTGGAGGCATAGGTAAGCATGTCGAACCAAGTTCAACAGGTTTCTTCTGGATAACCCATGCAGAGAAGGTAGAACTGGCAGAATATCAACATATAATCGAGTACTCATCAAGAGCACTTTGGTTGTGATCTATCGTTCAAAGAACTTCTGCCAAAAAATGGTTCATGGTATTTGGAAGAAGGAAATACCACGACCTCGAGGATATCGCAAAGGTTACTAATAACCTAAATGAACTAGCAAACACTATCAACATGAAATAAGTAGGGTGAATCTCGGGTTCAGAAAACCAGGAGTAGAATACCTACTACTAGGTAGCATCACAGGATGCTTTCGAGAATGATGGCCAGAATCATCACACTGGGAACACAAAACATGGCTAGATTACCTAGTGATCCTCTAAGACACCTAGGGTCATAATACTAGCTCCAACATATATGTCGAGGCAACAGAGTACCTCAACTTAGCAATTTAGTGTGGTTAACCTGGCCTAAAAGACATCGGAACAAAAAGAAGGGATTTGCAAATGCATCAGACTATTTAGAAATCTGGGATGACTCAGACAGCATAAGGGCTGTAAATGCTCAAAAAGATTTGAGACATCCTGCAAATGGTGGCATAACCACTCGATCATCACAATATCAAGAATCTGAGGCCAGCTATGAATACACGGAAGTAGTAGCAACTGAACTGAGGCTTGAATCCATCAATCCTATAAGTCTACGGGTTAGTAACACGTGATCCTGATAGAAAGAAGAGGAAGCCTAGTTCCTTAACCCCGTAGGAAAGATAAGATGACTCAGATCAGAAGGGCATGAGGTAAAGGAGTAAAAAGAGCCTTACGTTCCCATCCACAATCCATTCCCTTATATAACTAAAGAATTTCTAGACTCAACTTTGACCAATTTGGCTTGGTAATCCTACAGGCAGTCAAGCTCTGATACCAAAGCTGCCAGGACGCCGACTCAATGCCACACCGATCTAGCATGTAACACCTCATATCACTTTGCGGCCTCACGCACGGTATCCCCACGGGTGTCGCCTTACCAGGCCCGAGACAGTTTGCGCCTTTTGGCACACATATATGATAGTGTCGCTAGCAACCATGTGACAAGGAGCCCGGGCTGACATGGCTAGTCGTGAACCCAAAGTGGCACTAACTTACAGGGACATGCATACATGACCCAGCAACAAACGTGTCGGTCATCAGCGAGTGAATCTGGGCTGTAGCAGCTGGGCTAGTAGGACTCCGATAATCCGGGCTGTAGCAGGCTAATAGGACTCTGGTAGACACCACGTGAAATTTCCCCGAAGGGACAGACACAGGAACGAAGAAGGACACATGCCGGCCAGCCTAAGTGTTCCGGAGCAGTAGCAAGCTACCATGGCTCAGTGTAAGCACTAGGAGACATTTCCCGGTAAGAGAGGCTACCAAGGATAAACAAATAGATAGTCAGATCCCACACATACCAAGCATTTCAAAACATACACAGAATGTGCTCGATATGTGCAAATACAACATGGCATCACCACATGACTCTACAACTCAAGTATTTTATTCAATAGGCTCCGAGGAGCGAGATATTACAAACATGGGTCTCATGACCCAACATTCAGAGCATACAAGTCAAAGAACAAGCGGAAGCTTAACATGTCTGAGTACAGACATCTACAAATGAAAAAGACTGAGAAGCCTGACTATCTACCAGATCCTGCTGAGGGCACAAGATCGTAGCTGAGGTAACAAGCTAAACATCGAAGTCCACGCGGAACTACTAGGGAGACGGGAGTCTCTACAAAAACGTAAAATAGGCAAACATGAGTACAAATGTACCCAACAAGACTTACATCAGAACTAACTACATATGCATCATTATCAACAAAGGGGATGGTGGGGTTTAACTGCAGCAAGCCAGCTTTAACTCGGTGGCTATCCTGAACTACGACTACAAGTAACTCTTTTGAGGTGGCGCACACGAGTCCACATATTCACCATATCAATACACTACTATGGATCCGCTCCTGTCTCCCTACGAGAACGCCATCCATAGCACTCACGCTTATCTTACGCATTTTGGAGTCACTACTAGGATAAAGCCTAGCAGCAGCGCGGGTTTTGGGCGTATCAGTAGCGCGGGTGCCCGCGCTACTAATACGGCGCCACAGCTAACTTGTAGCAGTAGCGTGTGTTGACACACGCTACTGCTATACATGGTTAGCTGTAGCGTGCTTTGCAAACAGCGCTACTGCTAATTAGCTGTAGCGGGTCTTATACCCCACGCTACTGCTATTACTTTCAAAAACAAAAAAATCTCGATCCCGTGTGTGTTGCCAATGGCAGCAATGGTTCGATCTAGCGACGATTGGCATTGCTGAAGGCACGAACAGAGAGCGGAAGACCAGATCCAGCAGTGGCTGTTGGAGAGGGCCCGTTTCTATGGCAGAGCCAGGCCGCGGTGTGGAGCTCCTCTTCTCGACCAGGCCAGATAGCTCCGGGTCGTCCATGGCGATGACAAGCACGGGCATGGACATGGGAGGGTGAGTCAAACCAGAGGGAGAGAGAAAAGGAAAATCGAGGGAGAGAGGATGGTGATGTAGGGAGCAGCGGAGCTAGTCACCAGTGGTGAGGTGCTCCAGTGTGGTGGCGCGGGGTGGCGGCCTCCTAGACGTCTGTGGAATACCGGCGAGCTCCTAGACTCCGGTGGAGCGAGGCGGCGGCCTCTTTCGGCACCACGGAACAGGATGGCTGCATGTGCAAGAGGTCCATGTGAGAGCGTATGGAAAGTGAGAGGATAGAGTGGTGGAAGAGAGGAGGGATTTGTGGGAGGAGATGGGGATTCGGCCGAGGATATGGCAACTTCACCTACCTCATACTTAGTAGTAGCGAGGGGCATAAAACCGCGCTACTACTGTCAACTTAGTAGTAGCGCGGGTTTATACCCCTCGCTACTACTATGACAATGTGTCGGGTGGCACGGTAGAGACCGCTTAGTAGTAGCGAGGATTAAAAACCTGCGCTACTACTATCAACTTAGTAGTAGCGAGGGGTAAAAACCCGCGCTACTGCTAATTAGCAGTAGCACTTCTTTTTGTGCCACACTGCTGCTAAGATTCTGTGTATAAGGTTTTCCCTAGTAGTGAGTATCCACTTTCACTTGTCTATGAACTGTACAGGCAACCCAGAAGTCCTTTTCCACGAACACGGCTATTCGAATAGATAATGTTAACCCTGCAGGGGTGTAATTCTTCACACACGCTCTCTCCACTTACCGCCATGTACACCTCGTGTATCACGGCAACCTTCAAGCGGAAGCCTGGTGAGGGACTCGGCCACGACCTGACTAACCACACAAGTCTCTCGTCCAGGTTTATTGCCTATTCAGGTTCCATCCGAAAGGAGATCCGGCCGGGGTGTCGCTCACGGCCCCAAACAATGTGTGTAGGGTTCCCAAGCCCACCATCCGGGTGCCACTTGGTACACCGAGCCACTATGCCTAGTTTGTCCCAAGCCCACCTATACCGGTTGCCACTTGGTAGACTACTAGCACTACCTACAAACACAAGAAACTAGTTGCAACTCCTGGACAGATATCAAGTTGATTAATAAGTCGAGAGGGGCACTTAAGCATTCCAATGTGTGGTAGTAGCTGTTCATGGATCACAAACACAGAACTCAGTTCCTTAGGACAGTTTCAGTGAGACAACCCACCATGTACTCCTACATGGCCTCTCACCGCTACCTTTACCAAATCGTATTCACACACTTAGCTCTCAACAGTAGGACATGTTCACAACTTTCCAATTCATCCCCGATGAATCAGACCTGACTCAACTCTAAGCAGTAGCAGGCATGACAAACAAACATAAATGAGTAGGCACATCAGGGCTCAAACAACTCCTACTCATGCTAGTGGGTTTCATCTATTTACTGTGGCAATGACAGGTCATGCAGAGGAAAGGGGTTCAACTACCGCATCATGTAACAATTGAATCATTGTTGTCCTAGTGCAGTAAAAGAGAGCAGGAGTCAGAGAGTGGGATTGTATCGAAATGAACAAGGGGTTTTTGCTTGCCTGGCACTTCTGAAGATAATATAGCTCTTCATCGGTGTCATCGAACTCATCGTCGAAACCACGTCTTTCGAGAGGGGACAAACAAGGACAAACAAGGAAGAACACAATCAATGCAATGCACAATATGATGCATGATCATGAAATGGCAATATGAGTGTGTTGGGCTAATGCATCTACAACCAGGGTGGTTTGAGCTCATTTCAATCAAAGTTTCAAATGCAAACTCAAGTTATGGGTTTATAAAGTGCATTAACATGTTTTGAGCTAAACAGCAAGGTTAAGTTGTTTAAACATGCATGAAACAAGTACAAATGGATACATTGGATTTTTCTGATCATTTTCATATAGAACTTATCTTATTTGGAGTTACAGATAATTTTCTATGAATTTTAGAAGTTTATAACATTTTCTGGAATTAAATAAATCATTACTGATTTATTAAATACCTAGAAAATATTTATGAGGTCGGCACTATGTCATCCCTGCGTCAGCAGGTCAACTGACCGGTCCAGGTCAAACCTGGTGCATGGGGCCCGCGTGTCAGTGTCAACACTAAGTAACAGAGTTAATTAACCTAAACTAAAAACTATGAGCAGGAGCGGGCCCACACGTCAGTGACCGGGGAGGGTTAGTTAGGGCTAAATACGCACTTAGCCGGTGGCTAATCGCCGGCGACCATTGACCACAGCAGAGGCTCGCCGGAAACACTGCTCCGGTAGTATTTCGATGCACCGAGGGCACTAGGAGATGCCCCTTTCTTGCCCCCATCCAACGGACCAAGCTAGAGGGCGCGGGGTGGCCGGAATCTGGCCGGCGTTGAGGTTTGGCGGCGGCAGAGCCACGGGCTCGAGGCAGGCAATAGTTGTGGTGCATGGCATTAGGCGTGGCTGGTGGTACTAGGTTGCTAGGGAGGTGGTGAGCACGGTGGCCAGCGCGGATGCGAGCTGTAGTGGCTCAGATCATGGCAGTGACGAACCATGGCGGTCGTGGCTCTCGGCCTCGGTGGTTAGCACGGCTACAGCGTGGGAATGACCGCGAGGGGGGAGGGAGAAAACGATGGCGCTCACAGCGGAACCAGCAGAGGCAACGACGAGGCTGGGGACGGCCTGGAGCTTGCGAATCGACGACAGCAATCCACGGGGGCTGACGAGGAAGACGGCGACGGAGAGGATGAAGCAGAGCTCCCCGGCTTGCGTGGCTCCGAGGTGACGAAGAGGGAGTCTATGCGCTTCTTCTTGACACAGTAGCAAGGCGTGTGGTGGCCGGTGGCCGCGGTAACGGCGAGCAGCGGCGACGAGCATGTTCGGTGGTGCTGCGGGGAGAGAGCAGAGAAGCGGGAGGGGATCCAGGTGAGAGGGCAGAGGTGCAGGGGGTTCGTGGCACTCGGGGCCGTTTCCAGCAGCGAGCTAGCAGGCAGGAGGTGGCCAGGCGCGTGCCACCTCCTGCCGGCGCTCGCCACCAAGCTGCTTGGTGCGCTGGCACGGGGAAGAAGATGGGAGTGCCCGTGGTGGGTTGGGCCGCGAAGCTGGGCCTCCAGGTATGGCCAGGTTGGTTCTTTCTCTCTCTTTTCTATTTTCTGTTTTTCTATTTTTTGCAGATTTGTTTTAATTTGGTTTGCTAACCAAATTATTTTTGCAGCTCTCTGGAAATTATCGTGGATGCAATAAGGTTTATCCTAGAGCTCCACAAAATATTCCAGGATTGTTTGGGAAACAAAATTTTTTATAGAATTTATTTGCTCCAACTCAAATACAATTATGATTTAATTCAATGACCAAAATGTCCTGGTAAAATATGCATCATCTCTGGTAGAGGCTTTCACCTTTTTCCATAAATCCTGAACATTTTATAAGGATATTTTGAGTTCATTGAAAATATTTTGGTTGAACCTATTTGAGTTCTATTGGTGCTAGGGTTTTAACATCCACATTTCAAGATTAAGTGCAAATTAAACATGATGCAAAACATGACTAGCTAGCCCAAAGCAGACCAGAACTAGGGATGTGACAATAAAAATATTATAGATTTCTCTATATTTTATTTTCCTCTCCGCCTTAGTTCAAAAAAATGGAAAAGCCCGCCGAGCTGGCCAGGCTGACGGCCTAGCCAGCGCCCAGCCGCCAACCCAGCTTAGCGCCCACACCCGAGTTCCTCTCCATTTTGGTCGACCGATTGAAACCACCTCCCCCTCTCTCACTGATGCGCCGGCCCCATCCTTCTCTTTCCCCCTCGCGCACGCCATGCCGCGCCAGAGCACGCCCGTTGCTGCAGCCATTCCGATCCTATTGGGATCGCGTTCCGACCCGCCCTCCGCAATAAAGATGTCCTATATAAACCCCTCGGCCTCCTCTCTCGACCCCCCTAAAACCCTAGCTTAAACCTCACGACAGCCACCGCCATCTCGAAATGCATCTCGCCGTCGCCGCCTCGCTTGGCCGCCACTACCGACTCCGGTGAGGATTCCCTTGCCTCTAAGCTCCTTCACTCGAACCCCCTCTTCGTTCGGCACCTCTTTGACATCCTCTCGTCGCCCAGGGATCGCCGAAGTCGCTGCCTCGAGCATCACCACCGCCGCCGGAGTTGGAGAGCACCAGGAGCTCTGCCGACCTCGTGCCACTCGCCACCGTAGCCCTCGACCAGCGCTGAGACCACCCCTGACTCCGCCTCACTCCACCGTAGCCGCCCGACGTCTCCGCCGCCTTCCCCGACCACCGGACCAATGCCGCCGACCACGCCCGAGCCGCCGCCGTCCATCATCGCCGACACCACCGATGTAAGCCGTCGGCCCCGCTCTCCACCATTGGATCTTTAGTCTATGGCATAGATTAGACTAGCGAAGGGTTAGGTTTTTTTATTAGATCGGTTTTAGTTTTGGCTTTATTCTGGTTTAGTTCCTTGTTTAGTTAGACCGGCCCGATCAGTCTATTTCTATTAGCCCCTAGACGTATTAGTATATTAAGCGCTTAGGGGCTGTTTAGTTTTAGAGCGCTCACTGTTTCTTCCCGTTAGCGCGTTAGTTTTTTCCCAGTTTTAGTTTAGTTTCGGTTTTTACAACAGAATAGTTCCAGTTTTGTAAAAGCTATAACTATTAGGTTATTTATTATTTTTAGTTGATTATTTTTTTGTTAGTTTAAAAATTTCCTATAGCTTCTGTATAAAATAGATTCGACCATGTTAAATTTTTTAAAAATTGTTTTATATTAGTTTTAGTCAGATTAGTATTTCTGCTATAGATTGAGCTAGGATTATTCTTTTTAGTGATTCTTTTTTAGTGATTCTTTTTTCCACTTCTTAATTTTGACCTTGCCTAGCAGCAGGAACTTGGTTGGGTATTTTTAGACTTTATTAAAATTAGTTTTACTCGAAAACAAGTCTTTTTTTCTAGTTTTTCTAGCTTGCTGCTATTTCCTGCTGTTCTTGTTATTTTAGAATTTTATTTTACCTCTGTTATATTTTTGTTTAGATTAGTTTCCGCAGTTACAGGGGTGAACTTTTAATTACAGTAAAATAAAAAGTTTTATTTTATGTTCTTACTAGTTTTGTTTTAGGCCTAATAGGAGTTCTATATTAGCTTTTGATGTGATTCTTTTTGCACCTAGTTTATTTGTTGTTTTCCTTTCTACTAGTTAGCACAACCCTTGTTTAGGTTCTGTTAAGAAAAGTTTTAGTAGGATAAAACTAGTTTCCTAGTAGTTTGCTTGAAGTGATGAAAACCTTGATTTTGACTTCTTCGAGTTCTCTTTGGTTTTGGTTTGATTGCTTGTATGACTTTGCTTTAGCTTGCTATTATGTTGTACTTATTAGTGCTATTGTTTGACTCAATAGAATTCCCGGAGTGCGAGGCCTGCTATTACGAGTTGCTAGCTTTCGAGACCGTCAGCCAGGCAAGTCATTCGATCATGTTTTTACACTACCTATGATTTTGTTGCATTAGAATTGTTCCTCCCCACCATGCATACAGTAGGAGAATTTTAAGTTATTTTCTTGAGTAGTATCATGTGGTAGGATGAACCCATTTTCCTTTGTTACCAATGCCCGGGACGATGTAGTTCATTACTATGCTTTCGTAGACGGGGTTGGTTGAGTGATTCATAAGGGAGATGTGAGAGTCAAGATGATGACTACCCCATGACTTCAAGCTCAAGATGGACTTCAAAATTCACTACTGGGTGGAGGAAGGTTGACAGGCACTCGGGATGAACCAGCGGATGGCCGGGATGCATGGAGAAGCGCCATGACATCTTGCGGAAAGCTTCACCCAGCCATGAAGAGACGGATGGATACCCCCTTGACCGGAAACTTACCTGTGCAGTGGCAAGCCATTATGGGCTCTGGCTTGGTTGACCCTAGGCGTGACTCTGGCCGGACGGTGCTCCGAGATGTAGAAGAACAGTAGGATTGGATGGGCACCGACAGTGGCCCAGAGGAACTCTTCAGAAGAGCATGTTTCTTTCATCCTGTCTTCAAACACTAGGCAGTGCGAGGACTTAAAAGGAGGGACCGATTCTTGCAGGTAAACTGCACAAGACTCTACAGGGTGAAGACCTAATCGATTAGCCGTGTCCCCGGTTACGAACAATTTGAGCCTCTGGATATTGGAGTATTTTGGAAATCTCAACACCGAACTTCATAAATTAATTGAGTGGTTATTTAATAATTGGGAATGAGACATTGGTTGGCGGAACCATCTCAATAACAACCAACATTTTGTAGTAATTGCAAACAAGTCCTTTGTTGTAGGAAAAAATTGGCTTTTTCACAAAAACATAAAACTTAGAGCCCCATAGTCAAATTGCATACAATGTTAGTAATTTTATTGTTCTTCTCTCTTCATTGCTTGCCGGCATATTCAAATTGCTGACCTAAACGGCTGCAACGTCTTATGTGGCAGAGGAGTTTTTCTACCAGGAGTGAGGCTACGATCCACGCTTGGCGATTGCCCTATGGAGTCAGATGGACTAGCTATTCGTCTACGCTGCTGCGGCTTTATTTAAGTTTATTTCTCATGAGGTGGCCTTCGGCCGAATTTATTATGATGTAATAAAAACTCGATATGAGAATCGTGTAATAAATTCAGGTGTGATTGAACTTTCAATCTTTTCATCAATGTACTGTGTGTGCTAGGATGATCTTGGGATGGTACAGCTACACAGAGACTTGACCGATTTCAGGTCGGGTCGCTACAGAGATGGTATTCAGAGCACACACTGACCGTAGGACGTAACCCCTAGGATCGGAAAGCCATAGGAAGAGACAACTTATTTTATGTCTTTATTATTCCGTAATTCGCCCCTGTTCATTTCTGACTTCTCTTCGATTTCAACATTCTAGATGGCCGCCAAGTTCATCCCTGTTCTGCTCCCGGAGTTTTGCCATCCAGATGAAACGATGCTTTTCGGCAGGAGGCTGGTCCAGATCGCCAAGGAATTGAAGATTGCTCTGCCTTCAATCACCGGGACCCCTACCATGGCATTTCTAGAAGACCGTCACTATAGGATTAAGGTGCACATACCAGGGAGGACGTTCGGAAACCTCTCGGGGCCCATTGAATTCAGGTTCACTGCTCCCACTTGGATCCTCGAGAGAGACAGTGCAGTTCATAGTGCAGTTGTGCGCATACAGGAGGAATACATGGCCGAGCTTGTTGGATCAGACCACACCATGATTTCTCGAAGGCCTACGGTTGGAGAGATCACCCGCACAATAGACGATGACTCCGTTCAGTCATTTGTCCAAGACTTGGAGTCTCACATAAGGGCTCTGGAGATTCAGATGCGCATGAGCTTGAAGACGATCCAAAAGTTGCACCATCGTGAACTTGAACTGGAGGATGCAGCACGTGAAGCCCACTATGAGCATGAGGATGAAGTCAAGGATTCCATGGAGAGAGTTGACAAGCTGAAGATGGATGTGGCCGCATTGGAGGAGAAGATGGATCTAGGAGAAGACCTTTTTCCGAGTGGAGATGATGGACCTCTCGTGAGCAATGACCAGGATTATGAAGAGAGCTCCACCGAAGGAAGCCACGAGACGAGATGCCGCAGCAGAGGACGCCGCACCAAGGACGTCGCACCGGAGGACGTAAGGATAATTGATGAAGACATTTAGTCGACTACCATGTTTTATTTTTCGTCGATCAGTTAGGCCATTATTTTCCACTCGTGAGATTCTATAATCCGAAATGGAACCATGTTTGAGATGATTGAAAAAAATGATTGGTGTGATTATGATTGTGCATTCATATGGTTAGTGCTATTTTCTCATTAGACACTTGTTCGATTCTAATTTTCTCATCCACTCCAAAACACCAGATGCCTCCGAGACGTGGCCCCGGTTTCAACTTCCCGCCAGAGCTCACCCAGCTGATCCAGTAGCAGAATGCCTTGATGCAGATACTCATCCAGAACCAGAACAACAACAACAACAACAACAACAACAACAACAACAACAACAACAACAACAACAATCCTCCACCACCACCCCCTGTCGACAACTTGACACGGTTCCTAAGGATGAATCCACCGGTGTTCTCTAGCAGCACTAAGCCAATTGTGGCCGATGATTGGCTCCGCAAGGTCGGATGGGAGTTAACCACTGTTGGATGCACAGATGCAGAGAAGGTGCACTTTGCCGCACATTAGCTAGATGGACCTACAGCCTCTTGGTGGGAGAACTATACCGCCATTTATCTGATCGCCACCATGACATGGGATCAGTTCCAGCAGGCCTTCCGCACTGCTCATGTCTCAGCTGGAGCCATGAGTCTGAAGAAGCGTGAGTTCTGCAACTTACGCCAGGGAAACCGTACTGCGGGGCAGTACATGGATGATTTCAGAAAATTATATCGCTATGCCCCAGATGATGTGGCCATAGATGCCGCAAAACAGTAGAGGTTTCTCGAGGGACTCAATGGAGAGTTGGGAATGCAGCTAATGGTGGCTACCTTCAACAACTACCAGGAGCTGGTAGACAAGGCCACCATACTTGAAGGCAGGTAACAACAGATTGATAGCCGCAAGCGGAAGTATGGCCAGGGGAAGTACAACTCCGGAGCTCAGCAGAAGTCCCGCTATGCCCCATACTCGGGAGGACATACCGATCACACCCATGGAAGACATAATCATGGAGGACATAACCATGGAGGGAATGGGAACAATCGCAACCACGACAACAACTCCAAGTCAGGCAATGGAGGCAATGGAAACCAGCATCATCGTGCCCTGGCTTAGAAGGATCTGAGTCCCATCACCTGTTTCAAGTGACAGAAGACAGGACACTATGCCACCGACTGCCCGAAGACCAAGCAGAGGAATGGAAACGGCAACGGCAATGGAAGCTCAACAAAGAAGCCCAACCCTTTTCCTCGTGCCCAGGTGAATCACATTGACGTGGAGGACGTCTATGATCAGCCAGAAACTGTGGTTCATAAGTTTTTATGAAATTCACGTCCAGTATTGGTACTCTTTGATTCTAGTGCAACGCATTCATTTATATCAAGGGTAGTTTTGGAAAAGTACGGGTTTCCCACTAGAACCCTTAGAATCCCTCTTCAGGTCAGTTCCCCAGGAGGAGAGACGATGGCAAGGTTAGGCTGTCGTTCGATCCTCAGCATCGGAAACCATATTTTTCCCGCAAACCTCATAGTATTGAAATCCCAGAGTTTCGATGTAATCCTAGGCATGGATTGGTTGACGAAGTTTGAAGGAAACATCGACTGTGCCCGCAAGATGATTTTGCTCACCACCCTGGAGCAGAAAAGGATCAAGTAGACACACACCAATGAAGAATCAGGTGAATTCCCTCACGGGAGTTGTTCAGGAGGAAGTGCCGGTAGTACAAGATTTTCCCGACGTATTTCCGGAGGAATTACCCGGAATGCCACCAGACGGAGACATTGAATTTCTGATTGAGTTATTGCCCGGCACAGCCCGAATATACAAGAGACCTTATCGGATGCCCCCGAACGATTTGGAAGACATCAAGAAGCAAATTAATGAGCTATTGGAGAAGGGATATTCGGCCAAGCTCTTCACCTTGGGGAGCCTCAATTCTTTTGGTAGAGAAGAATGATGGAACCCTAAGAATGGTTGTGGAATACCGTTCGTTGAATGACGTGACCATCAAAAACAAGTACCCTCTGTTGATGATTAATGACTTATTTGATCTGCTAGTTGGATCCAAAGTATTCTCCAAGATTGATCTTTGATTAGGGTATCATCAGTTGAAGATTCGTGTACAGGATATACCCAAAACAGATTTTACCACCAGGTATGGTTTATATGAGTATACCGTCATGTCATTCGGATTGACTAATGCCCCTACATATTTTATGAGTGTGATGAACAAGGTATTTATGGAATATCTAGACAAGTTTGTCGTGGTGTTCATCAATGACATATTGGTTTTCTCCAAGAGCGAGGAAGAGCATAAGGAACATTTGCATCTAGTTCTGTAGAAACTCCGAGAACATCAGTTATATGCCAAGTTCAGCAAAAGTGAATTTTGGCTGAAGGAAGTCGGATTCCTCGGACATGTTATTTCAGGATAAGGAATAGAAGTTGACCCCTTGAATTAGTCACCAATTGGCAGTCACCCACCTCGATCAAGGAGATCCGCAGTTTTTTCGGACTCGCAGGATATTATCGGAGGTTTATTGAGAATTTCTCCAAGATTGACAAACCCATGACTGAGCTATTGAAGAAGGAAACCAAGTGTGTTTGGAACGAGGATTGTGAAGCTAGTTTCCAGGAGTTGAAGAAACTTTTGGTTACAACCCCAGTGCTAATTTTGCCGGACATACACAAGGATTACCACGTATGTTGTGACGCTTCTCGTCAGGGACTTGGAGGAGTACTCATGCAGGAAGGAAGGTTGTAGCTTATACGTCCAGACAGCTACGACCTCACGAGATGATTTACGCCACACATGATTTGGAGTTTGCAGCCTAATGCATGCACTCAAGACCTGGAGACATTTCCTTGTCGGAAACAGTTGTGATGTTTACACGGATCATAAGAACTTGAAGTATATTTTCACGCAGAAGGAGTTGAACTTCAGCCAGAGGAGATGGCTAGAGTTGATCAAGGACTATGACATGAGATTGCATTACCACCCAGGAAAGGCTAATGTTGTAGCAGATGTCTTGAGCCGTAAGAGTTATGTGAACACTCTTATAGCAGGAGGACTACCCCAGGAGTTAGTCGATGACCTCAGAGATCTTTGACTGGAGATAGTTCCGAGAGGATATGTGGCAGCACTGGAAATTCAGTTCACTTTGGCCGAAAGAATTCGTGAAGCCCAGAAGTCGTAAAAAGGAAATTGCTGAGATAAAGAAAAGGATGAATCAAGGAAAGCTAAAGGGTTCCATGAGGATGAATACAGAGCTATATGGTTCGAGGATCGTATTTATGTACCCAATGATCCCGAACTCAGGAAGCTAATTCTTTAGGAGGCACATGATTCACTGTACTCGATTCACCCAGGCAACACCAAGATGTATCTGGATTTTAAGGAAAGTTTCTAGTGAATAGGTATGAAGAAGGATATTTTCGAGTACGTAGCAGTATGCGATGTTTTCCAGCGAGTAAAGGTAGAACATCAGAAGCCAGTAGGGTTACTTCAACCTCTGCCGATTCCCGAGTGGAAATGGGAGAAACTTGGTGTCGATGTTCTGGGAACGGGGGTCCCCAGACTTGCCTGCCTGCGGCCTGCGGCGTGGCTCAAGTGGTGGCCCAATACGACCATCTTCATCAAATGCAAGACTCAAGACCCTCGCGAGGGGCCAAGCCTCGCGGGGCGGACGACACAAGACTTCCTCAGGAACGGCCTCGCAAGGCAGGCTCGCGAGGAGGCGGAGAGGTCAAGGCAGGGTACCTCGCGAGGTGCTCGTGATGCAAGCCATGGCGATCGAGACCAGGCGGGCGCCGGCCTATGCAGTGTCCTCGTTTCCTCTTTGGTGCAAAGGGGGCAAGCACAGGCGTGGAGTATCGAGGCATCAGGCAAAGGTTGCCATTTCAGTGCAACGAGACCAAGGCCAGCAGAGCGGCAGGATGGAGGTCACAGTGGAGCCCAAGACGGCGTCATCGCCAGCGCCTTTGGCAGCCGAAGACCAACTTTAGTCAGGATAACCTGTACTAGATGTTCCCCTTCAAAATGGCCGTTGTTGGCGCTCGTCCCGCTCAATATTTGGGAAGAGGGACAGGGCCTCTATAAATAGGACTAGCCACCATAGTAGGACGGGGGGAGATCTCAGCGAGTGCTCATTAGATCAGGAGGCGACCGAACTCATCCAAGCAGTTCATCGCACCAGCTCAAGAACACCTCTCGCGAGGCTGTTCATCCTTTGTACTGTTCATCATCAGCCCCTGAGGCAATCCACCGCACCACACACTTGAGTAGGGTATTACACCACAACGGTAGCCCGAACCAGTATAAATCTTGTGTCCCTCATGTTTTTCATCGTTTAGCTTAGATTCTCGCGAGGCGATCGGACGTGGATCGGTAGGGGGAAGATCTTCGTGCGCACCCCAGAGTTCGAACCTTAAGGGTCTGCCGGAACCCAACATCCAACATTTGGTGCGCCAGGTAGGGGTGCGTCGGAGCTCTCCCTTCCATTGACCCGTGCTCCATCAGCACCGCGCTCCGCTTTCATGGCGGGCGACGCACCGCCTACTCCGGCTGTCGACGCCGGCATGGGGACCAGGGGGCTCCGAGCCTTGGCCCCCGCGTTACGACTGGTGCGGTGGCCGAACGAGTTCAAGCCAGACATGCCGCCGCGCTATGACGGCACGGCCGATCCACTGGCCTTCATGCTAGCGTATGAAGAAGCCGTCCTCAAGGCCGGAGGTGACGGCAGGGTCATGGCTAACTGGCTGCCCATGGCCCTCACCGGTGTCCCGTGCATGTGGCTGCTCCACCTGCCACGGCTTCTGTGGCCTCCTGGGAGGAGTTACGCAACCTCTTCCTGACCCATCATGCTACGCCGGCACCCCCAGTCGTCGCAGCCCTCCTGGGCGGATCGTAGGCACCACCTTCGAGCCACCATGTCAAGACATTCGTCCGCCAGATCGGCGCCGTCCTCAAGCGCCGTGAAGCCCCCCCGGTCTGGGTGGCACCCAACGCTGATTTGACCTTCAGCTCCGATGATCACTCCTCCAACACCTCGTGTTCAGGCGCACTCCCGATGCTATGCACCCCCACCATATGCCAGGTGGCCGTCATTAGGACACTCATCGACGGTGGTGCCGGCCTTAACGTGCTCTCAGTGGAGGCCTTCAGCCTCCTCCATGTGCCGCTAGAGCGGCTCCAACCCAGTAGGCCCTTCTCGGGCGTCGGAGGCAGTTCCACCGGCTCCCTGGGGCAGATCCGCCTCCTGGTGACCTTCGACACCCACGATAACTTCTACACAGAGCTGATCGGCTTCGACATCGCCCCCATCAGCCTCCCGTACAACGCCATCCTTGGCTACCCAGCCTTGGCCCAGTTCATGGCAGCGAGTCACCTGGCTTACAACCTCATGAAGATGCCCGGGAGTAGCGGCGTCCTCACCATGTCCGGAGACACAAGGGATGCGTTGCAGGCGCTCAAGCTCGCTTTCAAGACGGCCACGGTGGCGCAGCCCGCCAGCTCAGATACCCTCGAGCCCAAGGGGGCTGCTCAGGCCAACAAGAAGCAGCTACTCACCAAGACAAGGCGAAGACCAAGAAAGTACCAGTCAACAAGGATGGATCCTCTCGCGCCACCTTCACCATAGGCGCCAATCTCGACCCTGAGCAGGAGGAGGCCCTGGTGAAATTCTTGCGCGCAAACAAGGAGGTGTTTGCATGGGAACCTGATCAGCTAGCAGGGGTCCCAAGGGATGTGATTGAACACCTTCTCAATGTATGCCCCAACGTGTGCCCCGTGAAGCAGAAGGCAAGGCGACAGTCCACCGAGAAGCAGGCTTTCATCGTCCAAGAGAATCACAAGTTAGAGGCAGCAGGCGTCATTCGCGAAGTTCGCTATCCTGAATGGCTGGCCAACCCCGTTGTTGTGCCAAAAAAGGGAGGAAAGGAACGCATGTGTGTCAACTTCACCAACCTCAACAAGGCCTACCCTCAGGATCCATTCCCGCTCCCTCGCATCGACCAGATCATCGATTCTACCGCCGAGTGTGACCTGTTGTGCTTCCTGGATGCCTTCTCGAGCTAACACCAGATCAAGATGGCGGTAGAAGACGTGGGGAAAACGGCCTTCCTGACCCCGTGTGGAGCGTACTGCTATACCGGCATGCCATTCGGGTTGCGCAATGCGGGCGCGACCTTTCATCGATTGATGCACATCGCCTTGAGCCGGTAGCTCGGGAGAAACACCGAGGCCTACGTCGATGACATCGCGGTGAAGTCTCGGGAGGCGAAAACCCTGATACAGTACCTGGAAGAAACCTTCACAAGCCTTCGGAAGTGGATCTGCGGCTCAACCTGGAGATGTGTGTATTCGGAGTCCCCTCGGGCAAGCTCTTGGGCTTCCTCGTGTCCCACAAGGGCATCGAGGCTAACCCAGAGAAGGTCAAGGCAGTCGAAGACATGAGTCCACCGAGGACCCTCAAAGAAATGCAGAAGCTCACCGGGCGAGTAACCGCGTTGGGACGCTTCATCTCTCAGCTGGGGGAGCAAGCACTGCCCTTCTTCAAGCTGATGAAGAAGAAGGGCCCGTTCGAATGGACAAGGCATTCCAAGATCTCAAGAAGTACCTTACCAGCCCACCAGTGATGGTAGCTCCACGCCCTCAGGAGCCCTTGGTGCTCTACCTTGCAGCCACGCCCTATTCTGCCAGCGCAGCCCTGGTGGCGGTTAGGGAGGAGCGCCAGGCCAAGGCCGTGCCAGCCGCAGCCCCAGCCGAAGTGGAGCAAAGCCAAGAAAGCCTCGCAAAGACCATGACCGTAGCAGATGGGGATCAGCCTAAGTAGGGGGACGCACCCAGAGCGGAGGAGGCCCCGCCAGGTGACCAAGCGTTGGGGGCTCCGTCGCCTTGGGAGGTGCCTCGACCTCCAGAAGGCGCAGGCCATGCCAGCACCCTCGACCTCGTCGAGCATCCTGTGTACTTCGTTAGCACGGTACTGCGGGACGCGAGGGCGCGATACTCCATGCCTTAGAAACTCCTCCTTGCGTTGCTAGTGGCCTCACGCAAGCTACGACACTACTTTCAAGGCCATCCCATCAAGGTCGTCTCGGCATATCCCTTGGAAAGGTTACTCAGGAGCCCCAACTCAGCTGGAAGGGTCACTGAATGGAACATCGGGCTGCAAGCGTTTCAGCTGGAATTCAGCACGACCAGAGTCATCAAGGGATCCGCACTTGCAGACTTCATGGCAGAATGGACGGAGGCACCAGGGCTCAAAGCAGGCGAGGATCGATCGCTTTCCCCAAGAAGTGAAGCGCCGGACGGCTGGGTCATGTACTTCGACGGGGCGTTCTCGCGACATGGCGCAGGGGCAGGCGCAGTGCTCATATCT
The DNA here is from genome assembly GCF_018294505.1 of Triticum aestivum. Lineage (NCBI taxonomy): Eukaryota > Viridiplantae > Streptophyta > Magnoliopsida > Poales > Poaceae > Triticum > Triticum aestivum. Next base: position 282,921,860 of record NC_057801.1, on the reverse strand, counting down.
CCCACTCAGGACAAGCTCTATTATGCCGTGCAGCTCTACTTCCAGCATGGAGAGAAGGTCTCCAACAACATAGCAGAATACGAGGGCCTGATAGCAGGCTTGAAAGCTGCAGCTGCTTTGGGGGTAAAGCGCCTCATCATCAAGGGCGATTCACAACTCCTCGTCAACTTCTCCAACAAGGTGTACGAGCCGAAGGACGAACACATGGAAGCATATCTTGCGGAGGTCCACAGGATGGAGAAACAGTTTTGCGGGTTGGAGTTGCAGCATGTGCCTTGTGGCACCAATCAAGAGGCTGATGACATCGCTAGGAGGGCGTCCAGGCGGTTGCCTCAGGGAGCCTGGCATCTTCGAGGAACGACTCTTCAAACCTTTAGCGGCACCATCACTATCAAGCACAGCGCAACCTCGGGAGGAGCTCCCTCAACCGCCTACCTCGGGAGCCCCGGCCTGTGGCCCGACCTCAGGAGCGCTCCTGCTCCTAGCGCTGGAGCCTCAGGAGGGATGTTGGACTGCGGAGTTCAAGGATTACCTGATGCAAGGGATTCTGCCAGAAAAGGAGGAGGACGCGGAACGCGTGGCGCGGCAAGCCATGGCCTACTGCATCCAAGACGGAGAGCTCTATCGCAAGCAGCCAAATGATGTTTCCCTACGTTGCATCACCAGGGAGCAAGGGAAAGAGTTGCTGGCGGACATTCACAGTGGAGGCTGCGGGCACCACTCGTCTTCACGGACACTCGTCGGCAAGGCGTTTCGCAGCGGGTTCTATTGGCCAATGGCACTCAATGATGCAATCAAGCTGGTGAAGGCTTGTGAAGCCTGTCAATTCCACGCCAAGCGGATTCATCAGCCGGCTCAGGGCCTTCAGACCATTCCCCTCTCATGGTCGTTCGCTGTTTGGGGACTGGCCATCCTTGGCCCGTTTCCTCGAGCGCCAGGGGGCTACCGCTGCCTCTACGTCGCCATTGACAAGTTCACAAAGTGGGCAGAGGTGGAAGATGTCCGCACCATCCCGGCTGGCTCAGCGGTCAAGTTCATCAAGGGCCTCGTGAGCCGGTTTGGGGTGCCTAACCGCTTCATCACCGACAACGGTTTGCAGTTCACCAGCAATCTCTTCAAAACATATTGTGCTAACCTTGGAACTCAGATATGCTACGCTTCGGTGGCACACCCTCGGAGCAACGGCCAGGCCGAACGCACCAACGCGGAGGTCCTGAAGTGTCTCAAAACCCGGACCTTCAAGAAGAAGCTGGAGGCCTGTGGCAGGGGCTGGCACGACGAGCTTCAATCCGTTTTGTGGTCCATCCGCACAACCGCTACCAAGTCGACCGGTGAGACCCCGTTCTTCTTCGTCTATGGAGCTGAGGCGGTCCTCCCTCACGAGGTCAGGCATCGCTCCGCGTGGGTCCTGGCTTTCGATGAAGCACAGCAGGACGCCATGCGGGGGGTGGTCCTCGTGTTGGGAGAGGATCGTGGTTGGGAGGCCGCGCTTCGGGCAGCAAGATACCAGCAGGCACTACAGCGGTACCACTGCCGCATCATCCGCCCTAGGACCCTCGAGGTAGGAGACCTCGTGCTTAGGTGGGTGCTCTCCAGGGAAGGGCTGCACAAGCTCTTGCCCATGTGGGAGGGCCCATTCAAGGTTGTTCATGTCTCCAGGCCTGGTGCTGCACGCTTGGAGACTCCGGAGGGGGTGCCCATCCCGAACGCGTGGAACATCTAGCACCTCCGAAAGTTCTACCCTTGAAGAGTGCCTGTAAAGAAGGCCCGGCACCTGTGAAGCTAGTCGAACCAAGAAAGGCCCGGTGCCTATGAAGAAGGCCAACGCCTGTGAAGCTCATTGTCCCAAGAAAGGCCCGGAGCCTGTGAAGAAGGCCAATGCGTGTGAAGCTCGCCGCCCATGACACTCTCACGTAATAATGAGTTGGGGTTGTACACACCCTAGAGTCTCCGGAGAGCCGCCCTCGGGCCTCGGGGGCTCCCGCCCACGCCCAGTGGCAGCACTTAGCTCCGCGCTGGTGAGAAGACGTCGAAGACTAGATTGAGGTGCCAGACGCGGCTTTTTCATTTGCTTTCTGCAGTTGCCTTGTGCGTCCTTATTTGAAATTTTATTGGAGTTGCTTTTAGCGTTGTTGCCATCTCCGACCTGTGACTCTTTGTCTTTGTCGCCTAATTGAATCATTTTCTCTTTCGCAAGTGTTGCAAGGGGGCTGCACAGGTGCCCTCGCGAGTGTTTTTTGACCCAGTCTTGTGAGGCTTTCCTATCCAAGTCCACTGCGGGAGCACCCCTGCCGGTCCGTGCCCCACGGGCATCGCGACGCGAACATCGGACCTGAGTCAGTTGCCCTCACGATCGAGACCGGAAGTTACCTCTCCTGACTAATTCTTGCAGGCCACAAAGCACGCGGCGAGGCCTCAGCCTCGAGAAGCGAAGACTATGGCAAGTCCCCCCGAGCTAAGTAATTCCTACACGCGAGCACGCGGCACCAAAACACAACACGGGAATAACGAAAATAGCATAATAGTTAACGGCAACAGTCCAGCACGCCCCCGCGGGGCCCTACACTACTCTCTCTTTGCGTAGGAAAGGGAGGAAAACAAAATAGACACGGCTTGTGCGGCACTGACTCGTGGCGAGGGCTCGTACTGCCTCCGGAGGTCAGTCAGACCCCTCCTCACGCTTCACCGAGGCGTGACGGCGGGCTGACCCGCTACCTCCCTCAAGGTGAGCGCGACGGCGCGGAGGCTGGTCGTGGCCACCGCTGGAGGAGCTCCCGTTCGAGGGGGAGCCGCCGAGGCTTGACGAGCTGCGAACGCCGCAGGCCACGCGCATGCCTTCATCTTCATCTCGACCATCAACGAGGCTGGGCACCCGACTGCCGTCATCATCTTTGGGGCAGCACCGAACGTGGCGTCCATCTTCTCCGAACACCCTCACGTAGAGGGTGGCATCACCGTCGATCTTGAAATGCAGAGTGCACCGCCGGCTCAAGCCACGCGCGCGGGCAAACGTTTGCCAGCCGCAGGTCAGGGCCACATTCCCGGCGACAGAGAACTCCAGTGAGGCCCAGGAGGCCCTGCTGCAGCAACCGTCCGCTTGAAGCCAGAGGCCGCCAGGAGCGCTGGCCGGGAGTTCACCTGCAAAAAAGCGGGAAGCTGGAGCCAGCTGCCGGTTGGGTCTACTGACCACACGACGAACTCTGGCAGCACCTCCATCGAGTGGAAGCGCGGCCTGGGTGGCCGCGCAGCCACGACGCGCCTTCCCTCACCCACCAGACCTCCATCGCCGTGCGGGAGATCGCAGCCACGACCGCGGGGAGCCGCTGCGGGAGACGCAGGATGCTTGTGGGGATGACCCCGGGCGCGCTTGGGCGGGGTAGAGTCAGGCCCTTCCCGACGAGCCTTTCCCTTCTTAGCGTCCGAGAACCTCTTCAGCGGTGCCATGGAAGACGACGAGCAGCTAAGATGGGGAGAAAAAAGGAAGCGGGGCGGAAGATGTACAGCGGGGGCTAGCGCTCTCCCGCCTTTATAGCCGGAGGAGTCCAACCGTCGGCCTCCACGATCACAGGTAATCATGACTCGTTTTTGCATGCAGGGAGTTGTCAAGTTGGGCAGTTGCCGAGGCAGCATGGGGAAGCGGAGGCGCCCACGTCCAATCAACCGCCACGCGGCGCCCGAGGCCGCAGGCTGCTGGGACCCACGGCGATCCGCACTTGTCCCTTTGCTTATCCGCTAAGCCAAGTCCGAGCTCACCTTGGGCCCGGGGGCTACTGTCGGCGTTCTGGGAACGAGGGTCCCTAGACTTGCCTGCCTGCAGCCTGCGGCGTGGCTCAAGTGGTGGCCTAGTACGGCCCATATTCATCAAACGCAAGACTCAAGACCCTCGCGAGGGGCCAAGCCTCGCGGGGCGGACAACACAAGACTTCCTCAGGAATGGCCTCGCCAGGCAGGCTCGTGAGGAGGTGGAGAGATCAAGGCAGGGTACCTCGCGAGGTGCTTGTGACGCAAGCCATGGCAGTCAAGACCAGGCGGGCGCCGGCCTGTGTAGTGTCCTCATTTCCTCTTTGGTGAAAAGGGGGCAAGCACAGGCGTGGAGTACCGAGGCATCAGGCAAAGGTTGCCATTTCAGTGCAACAAGACCAAGACCAGCAGAGCGGCAGGATGGAGGTCACCGTGGAGCCCAAGACGGCGTCATCGCCAACGCCTTTAGCAGCCGAAGACCAACTTTAGTCAGGATAACCTGTACTAGATGTTCCGCTTCAAAATGGCCGTTGTTGGCACCCTTCCCCCTCAATACTTGGGAAGAGGGACAGGGCCTCTATAAATAGGACTAGCCACCACAGTAGGAAGAGCGGAGATCTCAGCGAGTACTCATTAGATCAAGAGGCGACCAAACTCATCCAAGCAGTTCATCGCACTAGCTCAAGAACACCTCTTGACAGGTTGTTCATCCTTTGTACTATTCATCATCAGCCCCTGAGGCAATCCACCACACCACACACTGGAGTAGGGTATTACACCACAACGGTGGCCCGAACCAGTATAAATCTTGTGTCCCTCGTGTTGTTCATCGTTTAGCTTAGATTCTCGCGAGGCGATCGGACGTGGATCGGTAGGGGGAAGATCTTCGTGCGCACCCCAGAGTTCGAACCTTAAGGGTGTGCTGGAACCCAACATCTGACACTTGGAATAGATTTTATGATAGGATTACCCAGGACCCGTTCAGGTTGTGATTCCATCTGGGTAGTGGTTGATCGTCTGACCAAGATAGCTCATTTCATTCCCGTGAAGACTACATATACTAGCACCAAGTTAGCCAAGATGTACATGACCAGGATAGTATATCTGCTCTGCATGGAGTTCCGAGGAGTATCATGTCAGATAGAGGAACACAATTTACCTCAAAGTTTTGGAATCAGTTGCATGAAACTTTGGGTACGAGGCTGGAGTTCAGTACAAATTTTCGTCCGCAGACAGTGGGACAGACCGAGAGAGTCAACCAGATTTTGGAGGACATGTTGAGAGCTTGTGTGCTAGATTACAGGTCTAGCTGGGATGATAATTTCCATACGCAGAGTTCTCATACAATAACAGCTATCAGACCAGTCTGAAGATGGCCCCTTTCGAAGCTCTATAGGGAAGGAGGTGCAGAACACCATTGTTGTGGTATGGTGTTGGAGACTGAAAACTTTTTAGTTTCGATCTTATCAAAGACTCCGAAGAGAAGGTCAAGATGATTCGAGATAGACTCTAGGTAGCTCAGTCAAGGCAGAAGAGTTATGCTGACAGTAAAGGCAAGGAAGTAACATATGAAACGGGAGACCGAGCATATCTCCGTGTGTCCCCACTTCGTGGAATCAAGAGGTTTGGTGTTAAAGGAAAGTTGGCACCCAGGTTCATTGGCCCCTACTAAATCCTCGAACGTCATGGAGAAGTTGCCTACAAGCTGGAATTGCCGAAAGGATTGTCCGGAGTACACGATGTCTTCCATGTCTCCCAACTGAAGAAATGCCATGCTGAAATGGCCGATATTCCTTTGAGAGATACAGTGCCCCTAAAGGCCCTATAGCTAGACAGTGATATGACTTATGAAGAGAAACCCATCAGAATTCTCGAGACTGCGAACAGAGTTACCCGCAGCAAGATCATCAAGTTTTGCAATGTTTTATGGAGCCATCATACCGAGGAGGAAGCCACCTGGGAGCAAGAAGAAGATCTCCGCCAAGACCACCCACACCTATTTGCTAGCCAACCCGAATCTCGAGGGCGAGATTCATCTTAAGGTGGGTAGGTTTGTAACATCCCAAATTTTCAATTTGGAATGTTTTACAATTATTAGCTAAGCATCTATGCATATTGTTTGAAATTGAGTGGCATTTGCAATTTCAGAGGCATTTGAGTTTTATTTGAATTTGAATTTGAATTGGCATTTGAAATTTATTTCAATAATACGTGAGAAATACTTGTGCAAAAGTATGAGAGGAGAAAACATGACACTCCAAAAATGTCAGAAGAAAATAATGCCAAAAAGTTGGAATTCAAATTTGAATTTTATTTGGTATTTTCAGAAAATGCTTTTTTTAGTTTATTTTTTGCCTCCGGAAAAATGTTCACGTTGTAGGATTTCTTTTTCTAATTTTATTGGTATATACATGTCCTATATAAAACTATTATAGATTTCTCTATATTTTATTTTCCTCTCTACCTTAATTCAAAAAAAGGGAAAAGCCCCCCGAGCTGGCCAGGCTAACGGCCCAACCAGCGAGGCCGTAGCCCTACCAGCGCCGAGCCGCCAGCCCAGCGCAACTCCCGCACCCGAGTTCCTCTCTATTTCAGTCGACCAACTGAAACCACCTCTCCCGCTCTCACCAATGCGCCGGCCCCACCCTTCTCTTTCCCCCTCGCGCACGCCATGCCGCGCCAGAGCATGCCCGACGCCGCAGCCGTTCTAATCCTCTCGGGGTCGCTCTCCGACTCGCCCTCCTCTACAAGAAGTATGTCCTATATAAACTCCTGGCCTCCTCTCTCGATCCCCCCTACAACCCTAGCTTAAACCTCACCACAGCCACCACCATCTCCAAATGCATCTTGCTGCCGCCGCCTCGGTTCGCTGCCACTACCGACCCCGGTGAGGTTTCCACTTGCCTCTAAGCACCTTCACCCAAACCCCCTCTTCGTTCCACACCTCTTTGATATCCTCTCATCGCCAAAGTCGCTGCCTCGAGCATCACGGCCGCCGCCGGAGTTGGAGAGCACCAGGAGCTCTGTCGAGCTCATGCCAGTCGCCACTATCACCCTCGACCATCACTAAGACCACCCCGACTCCGCCTCACTCCGCCGAAGTCGCCCGACGTCTCTGCCGCCTTCCCCGACCGCCGGACCGACGCCGCCGACCATGCCCGAGCCGCCGTCGTCCATCATCACCGTCCCCGCCGATGTAAGTCACCATCCCTGCTCTACACCGTTGGATCTTTAATCTACGGCTTCGATTAGACTAGCGAAGGGTTAGTTTTTTTTATTAGATTAGTTTTAGTTTTGGTTTTATTCTGGTTTTATTCTGGTTTAATTCCTGGTTTAGTTAGACCGGCCCGATTGGTTTATTTCTGTTAGCCCATAGACGTATTAGTCTATTAAACACTTAGGTGCTGTTTAGTTTTAGAGCACTCACTGTTTCGGCCTGTTAGCGCGTTAGTTTTTTGTCAGTTTTAGTTTAGTTTCTATTTTTATAACAAAATAGTTCCAGTTTTGTAAAAGCTATAACTATTAGGTTATTTATTATTTTTAGTTGATTATTTTTTTGTTAGTTTAAAAATTTCCTATAGTTTCTATAGAAAATAGATTCGGCCATTTTTAAGATTTCAAAATTGTTTTATATTAGTTTTATTCAGATAGTATTTCTGCTATAAATTGAGCTAGTATTATTCTACTTTAGTGATTATTTTTGCCACTACTTAGTTTTGACCTTTCCTAGCCGTAGGAACTTGTTTGGGTATTTTTAGATTTTATTAAAAAAAATTTTACTCGAAAACAAGATTTTTTTTCTAGTTTTTCTAGCTTGCTTTTGTTTCCTGCTGTTCTAGTTATTTTAGAATTTTATTTTACCTCTGCTATATTGTTGTTTAGATTAATTTCTATAGTTACACAGGGTGGACTTTTATACAGAAAAATAAAATAAGAAGTTTTATTTTATTTTATTACTAGTTTTGTTTCAGGCATAATAGGAGTTCTATATTAGATTTTGATGTGATCATTTTTGCACATAGTTTATTTGATGTTTTCTTTTCTGTTAGTTAGCACAACCCTTGTTTAGGTTATGTTAAGAAATTTTTTAGTAGGATAAAACTAGTTTCCTAGTTATTTGCTTGAAGTGATGAAAACCTTGATTTTGACTTCTTCGAGTTCTCTTTGGTTTTCGTTTGAGTGCTTCTGTGACTTTGCTTTAGCTTGCTGTTATGTTGTACTTATTTTTGCTATTGTTTGACTCGATAGAATTCCCGGAGTGTGAGGCCTGCTATTACGAGTTGCTAGCTTTCGAATACCGCCAGCCAGGCAAGTCATTTGATCATGTTTTTACAATACCTATGATTTTGTTGCATTAGAATTGTTCCTCCCCACCATGCATGAAGTAGGAGAATTTTAAGTTATGTTCTTGAGTAGTATCATGTGGTTGGATGAACCAATTTTCCCTTGTTACCAATGCCCGGGATGATGTAGTTGTTTGTTATGCTTTCGTAGACGGGGTTGGTTGAGTGATTCATAAGGGAGATGTGAGAGTCAAGATGATGACGACCCCATGACTTTAAGCTCAAGATGGACTTCAAAATTCACTACTGGGTCGAGGACGGTTGACGGGAACCCTGGAGGAACCAGCAGATGGCCGGGATGCCTGGAGAAGCACCATGACATCTTGCAGAAAGCTTCACCCAGCCATGAAGAGATGGACCTTGATCGGAAGCTTACCTGTGAAGATGCAAGCCAATATGGGCTCTGTCTTGGTCGACCCTAGGCATGACTCTGGCCGGACGGTGCTACGAGATGTAGAAGAACAGTAGGATTGGATGGGCATCAGTAGTGGCCTAGAGGAACTCTTTGGAAGACCCTGTTTCGTTCGTCTCGCCTTCAAACACCAGGTAGTGCAAGGACTTAAAATGAGGGAACAATTCTTGTGGGTAAAATGCACGAGACTCTTCAGAGTGAAGACCTAATCTACTAGTCATGTCCCTGGCTACGGACAATTTGAGCCTCTTGAAGTTGGAGTATTTCGGAAATATCAACATTGAACTTAATAAATTAATGGAGGGGTTATTTAATAATTGGGAATGTGACATTGGTTGGCAGAACCATCTCAATAACAACCAACGTTTTGTAGTAATTGCAAAAAAGTCCTTTGTTGTAGGGAAAAATTGGATTTTTCATAAAAACATAAAACTTAGAGCCCCACAGCTAAATTGCGTATAGTGTTAGTAATTTTATTGTTGTTCTATCTTCATGACTTGCCGACATATTCAAAATGCTGACCTACATGGCTGCAACGTATTATGTTGTAGAGGAGTTTTCCGACCAGGAGTGAGGCTATGATCCACACTTGGCGATCGCCCTATGGAGTCGGATGGACTCGCTATTTGTCTACGCTTCCACAACTTTATTTTAGTTTATTTCTCATGAGTTGGCCTTCGGCCGAATTTATTATGATGTAATAAAGACTCGATATGAGAATCGTGTAATAAATTCAGGTGTGATTGAACTTTGTATCTCTTCATCAATGTACTGTGTGTGCTAGCATGATCTTGGGATGGTACAGCTACACAGAGACTTGACTGATTTTGGGTCGGGTCGCTACAACCTAAATGGCAGTCTTAACTCTGCCTGGAATGACTCAAGCTCCACTGCTAGCACACATGAGTCCCCCAATTCTGGACGTGATCTTCAAGTAAGTACTCTGTTTGTGGCTCATCCTGTGAGGCGCAACACTATCAATGTGGATGTAGCTACTCTATTGTGACTTTGCAAGCGAGCATTTATGTCCAAGGCAAGGATCTCACTAATGTGCTAGTCAATTATCTAGTGCCCCGCAATATTTTCACTTCTTATATTTCAAGATCAATAATGAGTTTGGTTGCAGCTTATGGTCCCTGGAGTTCGGGTTATGGTCTGCCTCCCATGTCAGTCCAAGCTGCATTCCTAATAAGTTTTCAAGTTTTACAAGATGATGTTGTTGTAATGGTCTGTTTGTCATCTCGCATCCATGGTCAACCATCTGCACAATCTTCGGTCCAAATTACTGAAATTATGAATGAGGACTCTAAAACTGGGGCATCACATGCTAAAACTACTGTTGAACCTAGAGAGATTCTTGAAGCGACCAAGTCTGTTCTTCCACGGGTGAGGGAGTCCTGGATTAGGGGATCCTCGAACAGCCAGACTATATACTTTGGCCGGACTGTTGGATTATGAAGATACAACATTGAAGACTTTGTCCCGTGTCTGGATGGGACACTCCTTTGCATGGAAGGCAAGCATGTCAATTCGGATATGTAGATCTCCTTCTCTGTATCTGACTCGGTGTAAACCTAGGCCCCTCCGGTGTCTATATAAACCGGAGGGTTTAGTCCGTAGAACAAGAATCATAATCATAGGCTAGCTTCTAGGGTTTAGCCTCTATGATCTCGTGGTAGATCAACTCTTGTAATACTCATATCATCAAGATCAATCAAGAAGGAAGTAGGGTATTACCTCCATCGAGAGGGCCCAAACCTGGGTAAACATCGTGTCCCCCACCTCTTGTTACCATTAGCATTAGACACACAGTTCGGGACCCCCTACCCGAGATCCGCCGGTTTTGACACTGACATTGGTGCTTTCATTAAGAGTTCCACTATGTCGTCGCGATAAGGCTTGATGGCTCCTTCAATCATCTACAATGATGCGATCCAGGGTGAGGTTTTCCTCCCTGGACAGATCTTCGTATTCGGTGGCTTCGTACTGCGGGCCAACTCGTTTGGCCATCTGGAGCAGATCGATAGCTACGCCCCTGGCCATCAGGTCAGGTTTGGAAGCTTGAACTATACCACCAACATCCACGAAGACTTGATCTTCGACGGATTCAAGCCCATGTCAGGTGCGCCGAACAGTCACAACGAGCTTGACTTAGATCTGCCAGCAGACGGTGTTTGGGAGATCGCACCTACGGCTGCCACGACCCTTAATCCGGAGCAGATCGTGCCATCCGAGGACGAGTGGATGGACCCCGCCACGGAGGTCGCACACCCATCAGTGATAGAGCCGAACACAGACTTCACCTCCAAAGAGATCTGTGTCATTGGACCCTCGGACTCGTCTCCGGCCATAGGTTGTGAACCACGCGTATCCGTGCCTATCAAATCTGATTGGGCACTGATCATGGAGTTTACCTCTGTGGATATCTTTCAGCACTCGCCTTTGGGCGACGTGCTAAATTCATTGAAATCTCTCTCTCTGTCAGGAGACTCTTGGCTGAACTATGCCCGGCTCGAGTGGGAAGTGAACGGCGAAAGAATTCATTCCCCACCAACCACTCACTTAATAGCCACTGTCGATGACTTAACCGACAGGCTTGACTTTGACTCCGAAGACATCGACGGTATGGACGACGATGCTGGACATGAACAGGAACCACCGCCCACGGGGCGCTGGACAGCCACCTCATCATACGATATATACATGGTGGATACACCCAAAGAAAACAACGGCGAGGAACGGAAGGATGCAACGAAGGACAATCCCCTCAAGAAAAAACCAAAGCGACGACGTAGGCGCCACTCTAAATCCCGCCACAGCCAAAACAGCGATAACAGCACAAGAAAGAATAACACCCCGGTCGACTCCAAAGGAAATGACGACCCCATGGACCCAACGATGGAGCGGGATGAGCCAGGGGACGGTGAACATAGTCCGGAGCCGATGTCCGATGACGGCGATCCCGTGGGTAAAATTCATCAACTGTCTCCGGAGAGGAGAACAATCTGGACGACGATGCACTCATCATCCCGGAAAAACACTTGGAACAAGAGAACCTCCATAGAAGGATTATTGCCACCGCGAGGAGCTTGAAGAAGCAGAAGCAAAGGCTTAAGGCAACGCAGGATACGCTCAATCACAGATGGAACAAAGTGCTCGAAACTGAAGAAAAATACGGCGGCGATCACCACTCAAAGAGCTACCCAAAGCGCAAGCTGCTGCCCGAATTCGACAGAAGAGGATATAGAGCCCATTCAGCCAAAAAATAAAACGGCTGATCAGCCGGACCAACCACCCCGTGGCTGCGACAAGGCGGCTAATGATGTCGCACACAAGTCAGCACACGATTTACGTGAGCTCCTGGACAAAAAAGCTGGTATGGCCAGGTCCATCGATGGATCTAGGAAGCGTGCTCCGGCACAGGAGCACAACCACCAAAACGATCATATTGATCAAATACTAGCTCGGAATCAACACCGAACACAACAACCGTCGATAGCATGCCATGACACATCCAAATACAGGGGTGCCGCACACCCCCTCTGCTTCACCGATGAGGTGCTGGATCATGAATTCCCAGAGGGATTTAAACCCGTGAATATAGAGGCATACGACGGAATGACAGACCCTGGGGTCTGGATTGAGGACTTTATCCTTCACATCCACATGGCTCGCGGAGATGATCTCTACGCCGTTAAATACCTGCCCCTCAAGTTGAAAGGACCAGCTCGGCATTGGTTGAAAAGCCTCCCCGAAAACTCAATTGGAAGTTGGGAGGAACTTGAGGATGCTTTCAAGGCCAATTTTCAAGGGACCAATGTCCAACCTCCAGACGCAGACGATTTAAGTCACATAATCCAACAACCCGGAGAGTCAGCCCGTAAGCTTTGGAACAGATTTCTCACTAAGAAGAATCAAATCGTCGACTGCCCGGATGCCGAAGCCTTAGCAGCTTTCAAGCACAGTATCTGAGACAAATGGCTCGCCAGACACCTCATCCAAGAAAAGTCGAGGACAATGACAGCCCTAACAATCCTTATGACCCGCTTCTGCGTGGGCGAATAGAGCTGGTTGGCCCGCAGCGGCACCAGCGACCGAGGCACATCCGAAGTCAGGGATGGCAATGGGAAGCCGCGACGCAATAAGAACAATTGTCGAAATAATGAAGACATCCCAGACAACACGGCGGTCAATGCCGGATACAGGGGCTCTCGACCTGGTCAACGGAAAAAGCCATTCAAAGGCAGCAGAGATGGACCGTCCAGCCTAAATAAGATTCTAGATAGATTATGTCAGATTCATGGCACCCCCAAAAAACCTGCACATCACACCAACAGAGAATGCTGGGTCTTCAAGCAGGCCGTCAAACTAAACGCCGAACACAAGGGGAGGGAGACACCTAGTGAAGACAAGGATGAGCCTCGCCAGCCGAACACTCGGGGACAGAAAATTTTTCCACCAGAGGTCAAAACTGTGAACATGATTTATGCAACTCACATACCAAAGAGAAGGCGCAAACATGCACTCTGAGACGTATACGCTGTAGAGCCCGTCGCCCCCAAGTTGAATCCTTGGTAGGCCTGCCCGAGCACTTGTGATCGCATTGATCATTTGACTAGTATCCGACACGGAGGATCGGCTGCCTTGGAGCTCGACCCAATAATTGACGGATACGATCCCACCCGAGTCCTTATGGACGGCGGCAGTAGTCTTAATATGATATATCAGGACACTGTCTGCAAAATGGGGATAGACCCGTCAAGAATCAGCCAAAGCTATACTACCTTTAAAGGAGTAATACCAGGCGTCGAGGCCTGCTACACGGGCTCTCTAGTACTAGAGGTTGTATTCGGTTCTCCCGACAACTTCAGAAGAGAAGAATTAATCTTCGACATCGCTCCATTCTGAAGTGGCTATCACGCACTACTTGGAAGAGCGGCCTTCGCTCGTTTTAATGTAGTACCACACTGCACCTATCTTAAACTTAAGATGCCCGGTCCACGTGGCGTCATCACAGTTAGCGGAAATACAGAGTGTTTCTTACGTGCGGAAGAATATGTGGCGGCTCTAGCAGCCGAACTCTGAAAGGCCTCTCCAACCAGAATGAACGATTGGTCGTCAAGACCACGGATACGGTTAGACGAGTCCGGCGCACCACCAGTTGTAACAGCCTAGATAAACCGGAGCTTGGGTCGATGGATATACCCCCATAGGTGGTGCTAGGGGCTGCCCGCATGTAAAAAAGCCCATAGTTCGGCTTGACCCTATTAATACAATAACAGATTGCATTTTCATGGTTCGTTCACAATAACCAACTTTTCGCACGAAGTCTTTCACCTGGGTTTTTCCTTTTTACAGATGATCATCGTGCTACACATTTCCAGGATACGGCACAATGGAGAAAAAGGCACAGACGTGCAGCAGGGCCCCGCTCAAAGGTTTCTTTTTAGATTAAGACCCTGTGTAAACCTTTTTTCTAATGTATCTTGTTGCTTCATACCCTCCGGACACTTAACACAACTGAGAGGGATACTGGCGTTATTGGCATTTCGTCACGCCAGACTAATGCATGTACCTGGAAACTCAGGGCTCATTATCGAGGGTGTTACTCTGCCCAGTATATGTTGTAAAGTCTGAATACCTTAGGGAGTGTTCGGCATCGCGAGTTTGGCCTTATATGCATCAGCTCCAAATCATGTCTTTGGTTAGTAGTTGGGTTTTCCCGGCTCCCGTGTTTTGCTACCTTACGTTCCGCTCTATCAGCTAAGGTGGCACCGGGAGAACTACTGCGATTGTGCCCTGGTTCATCTGGATGAGCACCCCTGTAGAGAAAGCCGAAAACTGACTATCATGATAAAGCGAGAGACTGGTCAACCACTCGATAAATTAGCGGAGTCTTCGCGATTCCTCCGCATTAACAAAGGATCGGTTTCCCGGTCATGTACGTACGCGCATCGTATCCGAATGAATGTGGAAGTACCAGGGGCTATATAGTAGCACCACCGTCAAACTCCTATGGCTAAGTGGAAGTGTTAAAGCTATATACTCCGATTGCCTTGTTCACCGCGCTATCACCTCCTTAATGGACCAAGACGTTGGATCAAGTGTGAGTACGTGCTTTTCCGAACACCCACACATTACATGCGTGGGGGCTGAAGCCGATGACTGCAAACTTTCAAGTTGTATATATATAATATATATATATATATACATAAACGGCCGCACATGAGGCACTATAATACTTTCGGCCAAAAGTATAAATACATCCTTTATAATCAAAATAGCATTGTTTTTACAATTCAGATACATGTCACTCGAACATTGTACTCATCGAGCACTGAGCCTCTATCAAACGGGCGCCCTCTAGGACTTCTACAAAATAGTGCTCGGTCGGGTCCTGGCCTCCCGCCGGACCCCGGGTTGCAATAGCGGTGGCCTCCATCCCTGCCCAATATGTTTTGACATGGGCAAGAGCCATCTGTGCACCCTCTATGCACGCCGACCTCTTCACAACGTCGATATGCGACATAGCACCAAGGAATCATTGCACTAAACCAAAATAACTTCCGGCCTTGGTCCCTTCGGCCAAAGATGATCCACGACACACCTCATAGCAAGCCCGGACAACCTATGGAGCTCGTCCCACTCGGCCATCTGTTCATTCAACGACATCGGACACGTTGGAGCACTGAACTACGACCAGAACAACCTTTCCACCTCATGATCTTTCTGATCTTTTAAAAACTCAGTCGCATCAGCAACACTCTTTGCCAAGTCCGAATACGCGTCCACAACACTCCATAATTGACCCAGAGGGGCATACTTCGGATCTCCGAACTTCATCCGCAACAAAAAGGGCCTCCCAGCCGCGATATCTCCGGCTTCACGAAGCTCCTCCCTTACCACTCTAAATTTAGAGCAAGTTTCCTTGGTTGCTTCCAAGGTCTTCTTCAGGTTAGCCACTTTCGCTTGGCTTTCCTTTTCAAGGAACTCATATCGGTCAGCGGCATCTTTTAGCTCAACAACCATCTTGGCTATTTTATCTTCGCTCTGGCAACGAGCAGCCTGTTCGGCTCTTAACTCTTTGGCCGTCTTTAGGGCGGCCACATCACTTCTTCTGGCTTGTTCCTTGGCTCGGGCAAGTTCCGCCTGAAGGATCTCCACGGCGGCAGCTCCATCTGCAATCACATCATATTATAGATGCTAGCATCATGCTTCTCTTAATATTTGCTGACAATCTGCAAATACATACCCTGTGCCTTGTCAAGCTACTTGTTCACAAGCGCGATGTCGGCATACGCCACGTCAAGCTGCCGCCTCAGTTCGGCAAAATCAGCAGTCCCGTCAGCCGCCGGACCCTCAGCCACCTGCATATGACAGCAACATGATCATTACCTAGGACAATGATCCTCTGTTCGCCGCCTCTGGACGGCAACCAGAGTCTCAATGGCTACTAGCTATACAGGGCGCACCTAGCGCGTGCGGTACCATCAAAAATACATATATTACTTTGCATACCTCAAAGCCTCTTAGCAAGCTCGTAAAAGCTTCATTCAACCCGCTCTTGGCGGATAAAATTCTCTCAACGACCATACCCATTAAGGTACGATGTGTCTGTGAGATAGCCACTTGCTCCAGAAGACCCATCAGTGTGTCCGGTTGTGTGTCGAACAACCCCGGACTCTTTCTGTTGCTCTCCTTGGGAGCCGAATACTCCGAACTTCGGGCGACTGAAGTGTTAAATTTTGGCCCTGGCGGATCAGGAGAAATCCTTAGTGACGACACCTCGAGGTCGTCCGGCCCATGTGGCGGGGAGGCAGGAGGAGGCGTTTCACTCTCCATCATCTCCAGAAGGAGATCCCCCGAAGATGAATTCTGTGAAGAAGGGCTACGAGCCGGACTACAAGATATATGTCTTGGTTATTATTCTCAGAGATAAAGAAGGATGTATTTACCAAAGTACTTTTGTTCACTAACAACTCGGTTGAGGGCTGGGCCCCTTGCGAGCGCTGTGCGGTGAGGACGCCCTCTGGGGCAGGGCCCCTGGGCGATGGTTTCTTCCCTCGTTTGGAAACCTCCACTTCCAAGTCTTCGGAGGCGGCCATTTTCTTCCCATGGGGAGAGGGGATTCTAGATTCACCTCCCCGATTATCCTCCTTCATGGAGACATTAATTCCCCCTGTTTGGATGTGTAATGTATGAGGCCCGCTTTCGGCTTCTCTATTCCTCCCTTCATCTTCTCCTAATGGAACTTGATAGGGTGCGCGCTCAAGCATCCTGGTTAGTACAGGATCCGGCGAGCCTTCGGGAAGGGGGGCCGAACAACTGATCCTCTCCGCCTTTCTTATCCAGTCCTGGCCGAGAGCAATTTTTCAGAATGATATTGTGACAAATATAAAGATGACATGTTCGGTCGCAGAATTACTTACTTGGGTATCTAGACGGTTGCAGTTGAGACCCGCATCCTCGGTGGTGTCCGGACACTTTGTTCGTGATCCGAAGAACAATCCGTACATCCCTTTGAGCGTCATGCTGAAGAATTGTTGAATGGATCGCGGTCCTTCCGGGTTGAACTCCCACAACGGAGAGATCAACGTTGGCATGGCAGGACCCAACGAACTAGCATTACTTGCATTACCTTGACAAGACTGATATCCCTCTCAAAGAGATCTTGGATGCGGCCTTGCAATGTTAGCACGTCATTAACTGGCCCCCAGTCCAGCCCCTTGTTGACCCATGACGCCAGTTGAGGCGGAGGGCCCGGGCGGAAGACAGGGGGGCTGCCCGCTTTGTACCTCGGGGAGCTGTGATGTAAAACCATTCCCGTTGCCATAAGTCGGATACCTCCTGGAAGGAACCCTTTGGCCACAGGGCGTCAGCGCATTTGCTTATTACAGCGCCTCCGCACTCCGCGTGTCGCCCATCGATCATCTTCGGCTTCACATTGAAGGTCTTGAGCCATAAGCCGAAGTGTGGGGTGATGCGGAGGAAGGCCTCACACACGACGATAAACAACGAGATGTGAAGGATGGAATCTGGAGCTAGATCATGGGAATTTAGCCTCTAATAGAACATGAGCCCTCTCACAAAGGGATCAAGACTAAAACTTAGCCCTCGGGGGAAGTGGGAAACAAATACGACACTCTCGTTGGGTTCGGGAGTGGGGATGACCTGCCCTTGAGCAGGCAGCCTGTGCGGGATTTCGGCGGGGAGATACCTGGCCTCCCTAAGCTTCTTGATGTCCTCCTATGTGACAGAGGAGGCCATCCACCAGCCTTGAAGGTTGGATCTAGACATGGTTGAAGGTCCAAAGCGCTTAGCCTGAGCCTTGGGTGTTGGAACTAGAGGTGGGGGAAGGGAAGGATCGAGCGTGGGGAAAAAAGGACAGGCCTTGGCCCCTTTATAAAGAGGGTGAATGTCAAGCGCCCTCCGCGTGGTCGTTTGGAACTTTCCTAAAATCGAGGAGTCATACTAACACGCATGGTTGGGTTTCCCACACCCGTATTGATGAGAATCCCGTGATAAGGGGGACACGATCTCTGCTTCGACAAGACGTGCCAATAAAACCGCCTCGCAGCACATGAAGTGGTAGGCTGGGAAAAACGGTTCATAATAACCGGGAGGCGGCGTGATGTCACACTATTAAAAGTTGTCAGCAGATTGGATTTGTGGAATATTGTGCTCTCTATGGTGGTATGTGGAAATTATTTTGCAGAGCTGGACATGATCCTTGTGTTCAAAATCTTCTATGGAGTATTCGGAGAAGGAACCCGCCTTGCAATGCCGAAGACAATCTGCGCTCCAGACTCATCATCATTGAAGCCTGGTTCAGGGGCTACTGAGGGAGTCCTGGATTAGGGGGTCCTCGTACAGCCGGACTATATACTTTGGCCGGACTGTTGGACTATGAAGATACAATATTGAAGACTTCGTCTTGTGTCCGTATGGGAGTCTCCTTTGCGTGGAAGGCAAGCTTGGCAATTCGGATATGTAGATCTCCTTCTCTGTAACCGACTCGGTGTAACCCTAGCCCCCTCCGGTGTCTATATAAACCGTTGGGTTTAGTCCGTATAACAACAATCATAATCATAGGCTAGCTTCTAGGGTTTAGCCTCTACGATCTCATGGTAGATCAACTCTTGTAATACTCATATCATCAAGATCAATCAAGCAGTAAGTAGGGTATTACCTCCATCGAGAGGGCCCGAACCTGTGTAAACATCGTGTCCCCCGCCTCCTGTTACCATTAGCCTTAGACGCACAGTTCGAGATGCACAGCTCTCACGGCCCTTCCCCTTTGGACTATGGAATCAGAGAGGAGGAGTCATAATTAGCGCCAGCCGTAGTTTCAAACGATGGGCCTCAATCGGAGTAGCTGGAGCCCATGGCAAACTCGTCTGATATGGGCCTGGCCCAAGTGCTCACTAACGCAGCCGGGCCCCCTTCTGTTTGTGCCCGCCCCTCCAAAACCCTGGTCCCCCTAGTGACCACTTAAGTACGCCATAGCACCAGATGAACTTGTTATGATGGTTTCAGAGTGCCACAGATCACTAATGTATGTGCGACCACTTCCAAAGTCAAGCCAAGGGTGACTCCGGTGGTGATTCAGAGCTCCTCCTCTGTAGTGCTGGCGAACCCTACCATCAAGACTACACCTCCTCTGACCCCTCTCCTAACCATGCAGGAAATAGGTATCAACCAATGCGATGTTCCCCTGCAAGAACTCATAGATGTTCCCCTGCTTGCGTCAAAAGCTGAAGATGCTCTACCTGAAGCTAATGGAGCTACCCACACTGGATCAGAGTGGGGATCTTCTTCTCTGGCATAACTACATCTTATATAATGCCACTTTTGCGTAACTGGAACATTTTCCGGATCATTCGTGGTTTTAAATTGGATAAAAAACTCTTAGCCTTATCTGATGCGATCTCTGTTAGTGGTTGTGCTATCGTTTGTCTTTAGGAAACCAAGAAACCTACTATCGATCTTTCTTTTATCAAAACTTGTTGTCCTAAGAGATTTGATAAGTTTGTGTATGTTCCTTCGCAGGGTGCTATTGGTGGACTGCACACTATCTGGAACAGCTCCATATTTTTGGGTGACGTACTTGCCTCTAGGGATTTTGCACTAGCCATCCGTTTCACCAGTACCCTTTTGGTTAGTATTGAGAAAAAAAATTCCCTGGGCTAAACTCTTCATATTTGAATCCTATTGGCTTCTCCACCCAAGTTTTATGTATGTTTTCAAGAAGGCTTGGGATAAGCTCTTCCATTCAGACAATGCGGCAACTATCCTTTGTCGTAAATTTAAGCTCCTAAGACAAGAGTTAAAAGCATGGAGCAAGCATATCAATCGGTTGACGGTGGCAATTGAGAACACTAACAAAACCCTGGCTGATATTGATGAACTCGAGAATCTCTGTCCGCTAACACTCCCTGAGAGAAACTTTTGCAAGATCCTCAAAAATCATCTTCTACGGCTGCTTGATTATCAGAGGCAATACTGGAAAAAGCGATGCACTATCCGCTAGGTTAAATTTGGCAATGAGAACACAAAGTTTTTCCAGGCTGTTGCCACGGAGATATACAGAAAGAATAACATTGCAAATCTCCAAACCCCTGATGGCTTATCTGTGGAAGACCACACTAGAAAAGAAGCTCTTTTGTTGCAAGCTTACACAGAAAGATTAGGCTCCTCCATCCCCACGCAGATGAAATTTGATCTATCAACATTGATCCCTCCCAATGTGAATCTTGATCACCTCACATTACCTTTCACCAATGAGGAAATCGATTTGGTTATCGACGAAATGCCTGCTGATCATGCCCCTGGCCCAAATGGTTTTAGTCGAGTTTTCCTCAAAGCTTGCTGACAAATTATCAAGAAATATTTCTACAAATTGTGTGATTTCATGCAGGCAACCTTAACCTCCAAAGCATCAATGATGGGCTCATTACTCTTACTCCAAAACATGTTTCCCCTGCCACAGTCAATGATTACCGACCAATTACCTTGCTTAACTACTGCCTCAAGCTCATTACAAAGCTCCTTGCTAATAGGCTTCAAAAAATCATCCTGAAAATCATACACCGCAACCAATATGGATTCATCCTGGTCAATCGATCCAAGATTGACTTGCATGGACGTTTCAATACATCCATCAATGTCACGCCTCCAAATGGAAGATAGTCCTACTAAAGTTGGATTTTGCCAAAGCCTTCAACACAATCGAGCATGAACCTATGATCCACATCATGAAGTGTATGGTCTGTAATGACAAATGGTTGTCCTGTATTAAATTAATATTTTTCATTAGGGAGGTCATCCATCCTTCTCAATGGGGTGCCGGGCCGTCAATTTCACTGCCGTCAGGGTGTACGACAGGCTGATCCCCTCTCACCCCTCATATTCGTCCTTATCGCTGACCTACTACAATCGGCTATCAATGATGCTTACAAGAGAGGTCTGATACATCTCCCATTCCCATGCAATGGATAGATGGACTACCCAATCGTCCAATACGTGGATGACACGCTCTTGCTCATGCCCGCCTATGCGCAACAAGCCACGATTACCAAAGAAATCCTCACAAAATATTCCCACTCCATTGGACTCAAGATAAACTTCCACAAATCAACACTCATTCCAATGAACCTGGAGGTTGATCTTTCTGTCAGCATAGCGGCAATCTTTGGAGGCTCAATTGGCTCTATGCCATTCACCTATTTTGGCTTCCCTTTAGGCACATCTCGCCCGTCGATCCAATACTTCATGCCTACGGTCAGCTTTGTCAAACAAAATCTATCCTCAATGCTCTCTCTCATGTCCTATGTTGGGAAATTGAACTTACTCAACTCTACGGTCACCTCCCTACTCATATACACAATGTGTACGCTCAAGTTTCCCCCCAAACTAATTGAGATGTTGGAAAAGATCACAAGACGATACCTCTGGATCAAGAAGACGGACCAAGGGAACAAGTGAAATTCCATGGCCGCGTGGGACATGGTATGTAAACCAAAAATGAAGGGAAGGCTCAGGGTCATCAATCTCAAGGTGCAAAATGAAGCTCTTCTTATGAAATTCCTACACAAGTTCTACAACAAGATGGACATCCCTTGGGTGCAACTCACTTGGGATACATACTATAGTTAGAAAATCCCGCACGCTACTGATCCCGTCGGCTCATTCTGGTGGCGTGACGTGCTCAAGCTCTCCCCAAATTTCAGAGGGGTCTCACGTGGCACCACGACATTATTTTGGAAAAACTTATGGTCCAATGAGCTTCTCCAAGACTCACATCCACATGCTTTCTCCTATACTTCAAATGAGGACGTCTCGGTGAAAGATTTCTTGAGGATCACGTCACTTGGGGAGAACTTTCACCTCCCTCTATCCCCACAAGCCCATGCAGAGGTCCGATACATGCAAACGATCGCTACCTCCTTCCAACCTATGACGGCCGCCTTAGACATGTGGCATTACATCTAGGGCAAAATGACATTTAAATCTATATACCACTATCATTTTTTCTTCCGGGAGGTCCAATTGCACCAAGTCTTTGTCTAGCTCTGGAAATCTAAATGCACAATGAAGTTGAAGGTTTTCGGATGGTTCCTCTTCAATGATAGGCTCAACACTCGTGATATGCTCAAACAGAGACATTATAGTAGTGGAGATGATCATAACTGCCTCCTGTGTGGGCTCAACATGGAAGACATGGTAGAGAATACAATATTTACGTGTTCTTTCATCCGCCAATGCTGGATAGTTCTGGACATAAACTAGGACCCTTTTCATGGCTGTCTACAAGCTATCGAGGACCAGAAAAATGCACATCCCTCGCCAAGGTTCTTGGAGAAATTCATTGTGGCTGCTTGGAGCTTATGGAAGGAAATGAATAATAAACATTTTAGATCAATTGAGACCTCCCTGCGGTCTTGGCTTGATAGGTTCAGACAATACTTTCAACTCCTCGAGCGCAGAGTTAAAGAGGCGCATAAGCCTTTTGTGCTCAATTTTGTAAACTCCTTGCACTAGCCCTACTGCCCTGTTAGACCCCCTCACCTACCCCAAAGTGGACTGGTTTTCTCTAGACCTTTTTTACCATGTAATTATAACATTGTACAATTAATGACACCTTATTTTATTAATACTTTCTCGCAGTAGGAGCCTTCCTACTATTTAGGGTAAAAAAGAAGGATATGTTGAGTGAGTTCATGCTTCCTTGATTTAAACAACTAGAGCATAGATACTTGACGATGTAGAGATTGCTCAAGATATGAGTGATTTGCAATCTCCTCAACTGAGGCTCATCCAAGTACCTACAAGGGTTAGATAACATACAAGGGTGCAAATATATCCAAGATAAATGGTCATCATCATAATAGAAATATCAAGGATTAGTCACATAGGTTGATGCCTTGCATATATCCAAATGGAATTTCTATTCCAAGTTTAAGGCATCAATGATATTCAATTCATCTATCAATCAACAAAATATGTTTTCATCAAGTGGTTTAGTGAATATAACCGCCAATTTCTTGTCGGTATGAACATGCTTAAATTGATATATCCTTTAGCAACATGATCACGAATGAAATGGTGACGAACTTCAATATGTTTAGTTTGAGAATGTTGCACGGGATTATGAGCAATCTTAATAGCACTCTCATTGTCACAAAGCAGTGGAACATGTTTTACATGTATCCCATAATCTTTAAGAGTTTGGGTCATCCAAAGTAATTGAGCACAACATGATCTGGCGGCAATGTATTCTGCTTCGGCGGTGGATAAGGATACCGAATTTTGTTTCTTGGAAGACCAAGAGACAAGGGGTCTACCAAGAAATTGACATGTACCCTAAGTGGACTTTATATCAACCTTGTCACCGGCATAGTCCGAGTCGGAATAGCCAAGAAGATCAAAAGATGACCTCTTAGGATACCAAATTCCAAAGTTCAATGTATCAATTAAATTTCTCAGTATCCTTTTCACAGACTTAAGGTGACACTCTTTAGGAGCCGCTTGATATCGTACACACATGCACACACTTAGCATAATATCGGGACGGGAGGCACAAAGATACAATAACGAGCCAATCATAGATTGGTAGACCTTTTGGTCAACCGAGTTGCCATCCTTAGTCAAGTCAAGATGCCCACTAGTAGGTATGGGTGTTTTCATACCCTTGCTTTCTTGCATATTGAAATTCTTGAAAATATCCTTAGTGTACTTTGTTTGCGACACAAAGGTGCCTTCCTTCGTTTGCTCGATTCGCAAACAAAGGAAAAATTTGAGTTCACTCATCATAGACATCTCAAACTTCTCCGACATTAACCTTCCAAAATTTTCACTAAAATAGGGGTTATTAGAACCAAATATGATATCATCCACATAAATTTGGCACACAAATAATTCTGCATTAAACCTTTTAGTAAAAAGAGTAGATTCAATTTTCCCAATTTCAAAGCCTTTTTCAGTAAGAAACTTAGTCAAGCATTTATACCAAGTTCTAGGAGCTTGTTTAAGACCATAAAGAGCTTTGTAGAGTTGTAGACATGATTAGGTTTCTTGGGATTAACAAAGTTGGGAGGTTGTTTAATATAAACTTCCTCTTCAATTTAACCATTTAGAAGAGGAATTTTAATGTCCATTTGGTATAAGGTGATATCATGGTGACTGGCATAAGCAAGTAAAATGCAAATGGACTCAAGTCTAGCAACGGGGGCATATAGTCCATTCCTTCGACTAGAGTGTAGCCTTGAGAAACGATACGGGCCTTGTTTCATACAACTTGTCCATCTTAATTTTGCTTATTCCGAAACACCTGTCGGATTTTGGGTTCCGGCAGACCCTCTAGGTTCGAACACTGGGGTGCGCGTGGAGATCTCGCCCTCTACCTACCCGCACCTCGCCGCCTCGCTAGGATCTAAGCTATAAAAAGAGCAATGCAAGAGACACAGGGTTTATACTAGTTCGGGCCACCATTGTGGTGTAATACCCTACTCTAGTTTGTGGCGTGGTGGATTGCCTCTTGGGCTGATGATGAACAATACAAGGAAGAACAGCCTCGCGAGGGTCTGTTCTTGGCTAGTGCGATGAACTGCAAGGGGGAGTTTAGTCGCCCTTTCTCCTGGTTTCCGGATGATGATCCGATGCCTCTACCTTGTGGGTGGCTAGTCCTATTTATAGGAAAAGGCCCTGGGCCTCTTCCCAAATATTGAGCGGGAAGGGCGCCAACAATTGGCCATATTGAAGGGGAACATCCAGTACACTTATCCTGACTAAAGCTGGTCCTCGCCTGTCAAAGGCTCTGGTGGTGACACCAGCTTGGGCTCCACAATGACCTCCTTCCTGCCGTTGCGACGGTCTTGGTCTTGTTGCACTGAAACGGATGCCTTTGCTTGATGCTCTCGCCTGCGCTTGCTCCCTTTGCACCAAAGAGGAAAGAAGGACACTGCGCGGGCTGGCGCCCGCCTGGAGCCCTTGTTCGTCATGGCTTGCATCATGGGCACCTCGTGAGGTATCCCGCCTTTATCTCTCCGCCTCCTCGCGAGCCAGCCTGACGAGGCCGTGCCTGAGGAAGCTTCCTGTCGTCCACCCCGCGAGGTTTGGCCCCTCACGAGGGTCTTGAGCTCGTGCTAATGAAGATGGGCCATGCTGGCCCGCCCCTTGAGCCACGCCGCAGGCCGCAGGCAGGCAAGTCTGGGGACCACCGTTCCCAGAACACCGACAGTAGCCCCAGGGCCCAAGGCGCGCCCGAACTTGGCTGAGGAGAAAAGTGAAGGGGTAAGTGCGAAGCGCCGCGGGCCCTAACAGCCTGCGGCCTCGGGCGCCGCGTGGCGGTCGATTGGACGTGGGTGGCCCTATTCCCCCACGCCTCCTTATTTTGCGCCCAGCTAGGCGGACCCGTGGTTGCACACAGTCGTTTTTCTTTTCACTGCTCGACTGTCCCCTGCTCTTCCTCCTCTCGAGCTCCAGTCTCTGCTTCCAATCCAATCTCGAATCCTCCCTCTTCCCATTGCCATGACTCCGACAAAGAAGGGAAAAGGGAATAAACCGGTGCCTCCGCCTCGCTCGCCGCCGTCAGCGGCTCCCGCCGTCGATCGGTCGATCATACTCAACCGAGAAGGCTTGGGCAAGGTCAGCTCTGCTCTGGCCACCATCTTCAACGAGTGCAGGAGGACGACGGCCTGGCCCGCATCCCACTTCTCCATCGACAGAATAGTCACCGAGGTCTAGTACTTTGCCGACGCCCTATGGGCGGGATTGGTTCCCCCTTTTCCAATTTCTTCAATGTTGTGCTTTCCCATTACCAGATCCATATGATGCATTTGGGTCCTGAATCCATTACCCTTCTTGCCGTCTTTGCCTTTGTCTGTGAGGTGATGATGGGCATCCCTCCTTCGGTTGCCTTGCTGCGCCACTTCTTCTCTCTGCGCCTCGTCGATCCCACCCAATGCTTAGGGTGTGTGAGATCCATTGCCGCGCCAGAAACAACGGCTTCAGGAATTGATTTCGCCTTCCTCTGTTCGTGCCTGGGTTCCGCGAGGGGTGGCTATTCGTGGATGTAGGGGTGCCCAGCCCCCTGCTTTCGGAGCCAACATCGCCCGCTGCCCCCAATTCAGGCTGGGGCCAGGAGATGCTCACGAGCCCCCAGCTCATCTTTGTCTGGCGTTGCTTCACGTTCTTGAGGAAGCTCGGCGTGACGGTGCCCAAGGTGGTGAAGGAGTTCCTACTACGCCGCATTGCTCCTCTCCAGCGCCACTCCCGCCGGATGTGGGCCTTCAGCGGGCGTGAAGATCGCATGAGGCTCCAGGAGGAGGACCTAACGCCCGAAGCACTGAGGAAGGTGCTCTTGATCTTGACGGGGGACCCTTCCCCCGGCAGCGTCTGGCGAGAGGGGGCTTTGCTGTACCTTTGTTCGAACAACGACGACTTTGTGAATCAGATGCCCGTCTTCGACGAATGAGGGTTGAGCCTCGCTGGCCTCACGGGGCCTCGCGAGAACCCAGTGGTGGTGACTGCCCTTCCAGTCACACACGGCGGTCCTTCCTCGAGTGGTGGAGCAGGGAGGCACGGGCCGCTGGAGGCTGAGGGAACCCCCGCCGGGGTGACGATGTCAGGCGGCACTCTTGAGGGGGCAGCTCCCGAGGCCTGTACTGCTGTGGCTGAAGGCATTGAGCCGCTTCCCACGGTACCTGTGGTTGAGGCCCCTGGGGCCCCAGCTATCCTTCTTGATGAGGCGACCGGCGGCGTGCATCAGGGCGACGCCCCCGACGCTGGGCATCTTGATGCTTCTTCCTTGTCGAAGGTTGACCCCTGCGCTCAACTCCTGGGATCGCTTCCGTGTGGACTTCGAGGCTCTCCGGAAGAGAAAGGAGGCCTTGGGTGATGATTACCCCTGCTGCCTGCTGAAGCGCTAGAAGTATTTCGCCATTGATGAGTAAGCTTTCCCCTTTCCTAGCTCCTAATCCTCCCGTTGCTTTGGCTGATCCTTGCTCTGTAGGGCCCTTCCTGCCGATCTCACGGAGATGGCTAAGGAGCCATCCCCCCAGGCTCCGCCCTCTCCACCGTCTTCGAGCGCTCTGAGCTCAAACAAATCCCTTGCGGTGAGGCATCCTATGGTGCATCGCGGCTCTGCGCGCCTTGCAACCCTCCTTCGCGAGCCTTCTCGGGGCGTAGCCAGCCTGCCTTGGGCTTCGCATCTGGTCGTGGATGGCGATTGGCTGAGGTCGGCCCTGCACTCTTCATTTGGGGATGGGCTAGCTCCTGGCCGGGCTTCTGGCGAGGCGTGCCCGGCAATCGCGAGGGCACCAGCCCCCAGCCCCCTGCCCAGAGGGGGAGTGCTGATTCGTGGCCCCCCGCGCTTACTTGGGGCGGATGACGACGCAGGAGACATGCTCGAGCGCGCTCGGGGGCGCCGCGCTCTTCGCCAAGAGTTTCTCCGAAGGGTGGCTGACGCGGTGAGCCGTTTTGGTGAAGAGCTTGCTGAGGAAGATGTGCGCCTCGAGGCTGAGGGCCTTCGCCTGGCTGAAGAGAGGCGCAAGCTGAAGGCGGCTGTTGCCCTTGCACGCCACCAGCGTGACCTCGACGGCGTGAGGTGTCGCTAGCGGCCTCTCGGGAGGCCCGTTCCTGGGCCGTCGAGGAGGCCGAGAGGTTGACCGGCGGCGTGAGGTGGCGAAGGAGCGGGCGTGGGAACTCCAGGCCCGGTGCCACTCCTTGGAGCAGCAGGTGGAGCTGCGTGAGATGACCCTTGCGTCGATGAAGGTAGCTTCGGTCGACCAGGCAGAGCTCCTGAGGCGTGAGGAGGCACTGACGCTGGAAGCTACTAAGAACACACGTGATCTCGAACGTCTGGATACGAGAGAGCGCTTGGTGACACGGGCGAAGGATGACGTCACTGCGCGTGAGGCCCGAGTCCTGGTAGAGGTTGAACGCGGGGTGGCGACGGCCCGCTTGAACCTTGGAGAGGCTGGGGTTGATCCGGGTCGAGGCTAAAGGCAGGACCGCCGCCCTGAGGGCCAAACTGGAGGAAGTAACGCGGCGGGCCGATGCTTCCCAGGCCGCCCTCGACGTGGCCCAGGAGGAGCTGACTACCTCCCGCACCGAGGCACTTCTTCTACGACAGCGGGTGGATGAGGCTGAGGCCATTGCGCGGCAGAACGAGGACGAGATACGCCGGCGGCAGCTTCTGGAGCACGAGCATGGCCCCATGATCACCACTCTCCGGGAGAGAGCCAACACAGCCTTGGGTAACATCTGCGAGGCGGCTGTTGACGAGCCCCACGCAGTCAACTATGCTGGCAATCTTCAGTTCTTCACCGACGTGGTGACGCAGCTGGAGGCGCAGTCAGTCGGAGCCAACATGCTGGTGGAGGAGAGGGGCCGCGCCCTGCTCAGGCGCGCCTTCTCTCGTGTCTTCAGCTACCTTCGGAACATGGACCCCAACTTTGACTTCGAAGCCGCCATCGCCCCAGTACCTCAGGACGTCCGGGGCGACCTGGCGCGCTGGGTGGAAGACAACGTGGATGCCCTCGTCAGGGCCTTCGCTTTTGATAATGACGGCGTGGTCGTGGCTGCTGATGGAGGCGACGTGGTGAACGGCCCTGACGCCGCTGATGGCGATGCGGAGAGCGAGGGCGAGGCCAGCGACGCCAGCGATGATTCAGGAGGTGCCCCTGAGGATGCATTGGGGGATTTTTCCGACTGACCGCGTGTTGTCCCTGCTTCCTTACCCTGCGCAGATAGAGTTCAGGCCTTGCCCTGAAGGTTGTAAGAGCATTTTGGGAGGGGGAGCCCCTCATGTAAAAACTTGCATTCACCGTATTAGTAGATGCAATATCACCCGTACGCCTGCGCCAAGCAGCTGATTTTGCGACGAGCTGGCTGGCTTGTTTACCTTCGACCCGCGTGGGCCTTGAGTTAGCCTGTGGAGGGGTGTGGTGTCTCGAGCGTCTCCTGAGTGAGCCTAGCGAACCTATAATGAAAACCTCCTAAGAGGGTGTGACGACCACAGTCTGGGCTGCACGCAAGCTTGGCCTGGCCGGGCTCGCGAAGGGCTCACGAGGGGAGGCAGCTGAGGCGAAGTGGTAACCAGAACGCAAGAGATTGTTCGAACGAGACTAAACACCCCTTCCCCTTACACACGCAAATCTTCGAGCTCAAATCCAACTTAAATCCAACGAGGGAAAGCGACAGCCAAGGGAAAAAGCAATGAAAGCAGAAAAAGGCCGCGTCCGTCACCTAGTCTAGTCTTGGACGTCTTCTCACCAGCGCGGAGCTAAGTGCTGCCACTGGGCGTGGGAGGGAGCCCCAGGGCCTGAGGCCAGCACCCCTGAGGCTCCGGGGCGTGTACAGCCCCACTCATTATTATGTGAGAGTGTCACGGGGCGGCGAGGTTCACAGGCACTGGGCCTTCTTCATAGGTACCGACCTTGCTTCATATCGCCAGACGAGGGCCCTGCCTTGCACCACACTCTAGTGCCACCGACGACGACCGGAAACCAGGACACCGCCGATGGGGTAGAGCGGTCGCCAGCGGTTCCCCCAACGACCACAGGTCCTCTGCCAGGGGCAGGCCCTGAGGCACCTCCCCAGCAGAGGGCCTACCTCCTGAGGACGCCTTGCTCCAAACGCCACGGTGGTGATGCCAGATCTTGGCCCCTCTCCTGCAGCCCCCGGTGCCCTCCTCCTAAGGGGTAGGAAGCTGCGGGAGTGGGGCAGCCGCCCGTTGTGGCGACCTGTACCTCCTGCGATCCATGGTTGGCGTATACCTGCTCCTGAGGAATTAGTGGTACCTGATAATCGTTGTTTCGAGCGTAATCGACGGGGCATTCCCGGGGCTCTTGGAAGAGCTCAGCTTCTGGTGCCTCGTCCCCCCAACTTGGGCCGAGGAGCGAGCCTTGTTCGTCCTCATGCGCGCGCCCTTGGTCCATCATGTGGGGCATGTACTCTTCTGGGGCCGCCATCCCGAAGGCCGCGCCGTAGCGCCCCGCATGCCACGCAGTGCTGCTTGAGGCGCCCGCCTGGGGGTGGTAGCGTGGCGGCCCACCAGGGCCGTGGGTTGTGGCGAGTCCTTCTTCGCTGGCCAGGGGCGAGGGCAGCGCCGCTGCTGGCCCGGCGCTGTCGGCCTGGCCGGCGTTGGGATGGCCTTGAAGTCGGCTTGGGTCTGCACGGGCGTGGATGGAGCCTTCGTGCGGGCCACCCTGGACCTAAGGTGGGAGTTGGGTGCAGAAGGGGGGAGCCCCCGACACGGCGAAGCTCAGGAGCTCTGCCACCCACTCTAGCAGCACGCCGCGCCGCCTTCCAGCAGCCTGCATTGCAGCAGCTCTCGGGCCACCGTAAGCGCGGCCCTCAAGTTCGCCTACTCCCGTCGGGTGTACGGCGCTGCGGCTGCAGCGTGGTGGGAGGCCCTCGCCGCCGACCGCGCCTGCCGCGTTATGAGAGCTGTTGTTGCCTATCCGCGCGGCCCGCGGCCCGCAGCGCCCTGCGGACCGCGAGCTGCCTGGGGCATGGGGTTGCCCGGGGAGAGCGGCTCTGCGTGGGCGGGCCAGGCCGCCCAGGGATCAGGGTTGCCTGCCTGGTCGCCGGACATGATGATGACGATGCAACGGGACGCGAAGCGGCAGAAGGTGGATTCCGGCGCACCCCTACCTGGCGCGCCAAATGCCGGATTTTGGGTTCCGGCAGACCCTTTAGGTTCGAACACTGGGGTGCACGCGGAGATCTCTCCCTCTACCTACCTGCACCTCGCCGCCTCGCTAGGATCTAAGCTATAAAAAGAGCAATGCAAGAGACACAGGGTTTATACTAGTTCGGGCCACCATTGTGGTGTAATACCCTACTATAGTTTGTGGCGTGGTGGATTGCCTCTTGGGCTGATGATGAACAATACAAGGAAGAACAGCCTCGCGAGGGTCTGTTCTTGGCTGGTGCGATGAACTGCAAGGGGGAGTTTAGTCGCCCTTTCTACTGGTTTCCGGATGATGATCCGATGCCTCTACCTTGTGGGTGGCTAGTCCTATTTATAGGCAAAGGCCCTGGGCCTCTTCCCAAATATTGAGCGGGAAGGGCGCCAACAATTGGCCATATTGAAGGGGAACATCCAGTACACTTATCCTGACTAAAGCTGGTCCTCGCCTGTCAAAGGCTCTGGTGGTGACGCCAGCTTGGGCTCCACAATGACCTCCTTCCTGCCGTTGCGATGGTCTTGGTCTTGTTGCACCGAAACGGATTCCTTTGCTTGATGCTCTCGCCCGCGCTTGCTCCCTTTGAACCAAAGAGGAAAGAAGGACACTACGCGGGATGGCGCCCGCCTGGCACCCTTGTTCATCATGGCTTGCGGCATGGGCACCTCGTGAGGTACCCCGCCTTGATCTCTCCGCCTCCTCGCGAGCCAGCCTGATGAGGCCGTGCCTGAGGAAGCTTCCCGTCGTCCACCCCGCGAGGCTTGGCCCCTCGTGAGGGTCTTGAGCTCGTGCTGATGAAGATGGGCCATGCTGGGCCGCCCCTTGAGCCACGCCACAGACCGCAGGCAGGCAAGTCTGGGGACCCCCGTTCCCAGAACGCCGACAACACCCATTTGGTTGCAATGACATTATGATCATCGTTGGGCTTTTCAACCAATGTCCACACTTGATTCCTCTCAAAATTGTGTAGCTTTTCGTGCATAGCATTTGTCCAATCCAAATCCTCAAGGGCTTCTTCTACCTGCATAGGTTCAACACTAGAAATGAATGAGTAGTGTTCACAAAAGTTAGCCAAACGAGTTTTAGAGCAAGTGATTCTCCCGGTTGGGATGTCATCGAAGATTTGTTCGACGGGATGATCTCTTGAGATTCTTGCTCTAACTCGTGAGAGATTTTGCTTGGGTAGAGCTGGAACATCCTCATCCTCATATTCTTCTTCTTCATTGTTGGTGGCATTGTTGTTTGCTCGTGGAGGTGGAGGTGGTTCATATTGTTTTACTTCCTCATTTCCTTCATGTTGGCGTGTTCCACTTGTGGATGCCTCCAACTCAACTTGTGGTTCACCATGATGTGAAGTTGAGGCTTCCACTTGAATGGACGAAGTACTATACTTAACCTTCATTGGGCGAATTTCTCCAATAGGTAAATCTTGAATTGCTTCCGAGGAATCCTTGTCTCCTATATCAATTGGCAATTGCTATACTTGCGAGCTGTTAGGTTAATCAAACTTCACACCTACTGTCTCTTCAACCTTTCGGGTGAAATTGTTGTAGACACGGTAAGTGTGAGAGTTTGAGCTGTAACCGAGTAGGAAACCTTCATGAGATTTAGGAGCAAATTTTGAACGACGATGCTTATCAAGAATGTAGAACCTTGAGCCAAATACTCAAATGTATCCAACTTGGGGTTTGTTACCGGCGAGTAGCTTGTATGCCATTTTGCCAAGAAGCTTGTGAAGATATAGTCAATTTGTAGCATGGCAAGCTGTCTCAACCGCTTCCGCCCTGTCTTGGCATCTTGTATTCATCAAGCATCGTTCTCACCATCTCGATAAGTTTCTGGTTCTTCCTCTCAACAACTCCATTTTGTTGAGGTGTGTACGTAGCCGAGAACTCATGTGAAATCCCTTCTTCGTCAAGAAAGGTATCCATATTGTGTTCTTGAACTCCTTTTCGTTATCACTTTGAACCTTCTTGATCTTCACTTGAAATTGGGTTTGGGCCTTCTTGGCGAAGTTCTTGAAGATCTTTTGGACCTGTGTTTTGTCATCTAGAAAGAACACCCACGTAAATCTTGAAAAATCATCAACAATGACCAAGCCGAAAGAGTTACCACTAAGACTCTTATAAGCATTGGTACCAAGGAGATCCATGTGAAGTAGCTCAAGTGGTCTTCTCGTGGTCATGATGTTATTCAAGGGATGACTTCCTCCAACTTGTTTTCCTGCTTGACAAGCACTACAAAGTCTATCCTTGTCAAATATAATATCTTTAACACCAAGGATATGATCACCTTTAATAAGCTTATCAAGATTTCGCATGCCCACATGACCTAACCTTCTATGCCATAACAATCCTTTAGAACATTTAGCAATTAAGCAGGTACGAGGTTGGGTTCTCTTAGTGAAATCAACAATGCATATATCACCTCTACGAATGCCGGTAAAGACCATATTAAGATTATCTCTGCAAAACACTTGGCAATCTACTTTGATAAATAGAACACTGAAACCAAAGTCCGATAGTCTAGATATTTAAAGAAGATTGTAGCTAAGAGATTCGGTGAGCATAACATTTTGGATAGGGTTATCATTGGATATGGCCACCTTACCAAGGCCAAGTACCTTGTGTTTGGGAACGTAGTAATTTCAAAAAATTTCCTACGCACACGCAAGATCATGGTGATGATATAGCAACGAGGGGAGAGTGTTGTCTACATACCCTCGTAGACCGAATCGGAAGCGTTGACGCAACGTAGAGGAAGTAGTCGTACGTCCTCCGGTTCAACCGATGCAAGTACCGTTACTCCGGCACCTCCGAGTTCTTGACACGCGTACAGCTCGATGATGCACCCTCGATCTCCGATCCAGCAGAGGCGCCGAGGGGGAGTTCCGTCTGCACGACGGCGTGGTGACGATCTTGATGTTCTCCTGTTGCAGGGCTTCGCCTAAGCACCGCTACAATATGACCGAGGTGTAATATCGTGGAGGGGGGCACCGCACACGGCTAAGGAACGATCAATGATCAACTTGTGTGTTCTAGGGTGCCCCCTTACCCCCGTATATAAAGGAGGGAGGGAGGAGGTGGCCGGCCCTAGGGGGGGCGCGCCATGAGGAGGGGGAAACCTACTCCAAGTAGGTTTCCCTCTCTTTTCCTTATCTTATTTGGAGGGGGAAGGAAAGAGTACTAGTATTAGGAAGTAGTACTAGTAGTAGTAATAGGAAGAGGGGGAAGGAGAAAGGAAAGGGGGGGCCGGCCCCCCTCCCCAATTCGGATTGGGCTTGGGGGGGCGCGCCCCCCTCCCTTGCTCCTTCTCTCTTCCTCCTACATGGGCCCAATAAGGCCCATATACCTCCCGGGGGGTTCCGGTAACCTCCCGGGGCTCCAAACTTCTCCGGAACCTTTCCGGTGTCCAAATATATCCGTCCAATATATCAATCTTTATGTCTCGACCATTTCGAGACTCCTCGTCATGTCCGTAATCATATCCGGGACTCCGAACAACCTTCGGTACATCAAAATACATAAACTCATAATATAACTGTCATCGAAACCTTAAGCGTGCGGACCCTACGGTTCGAGAACGATGTAGACATGACTGAGACACATCTCTGGTCAATAACCAATAGCGGGACCTGGATGCCCATATTGGTTCCTACATATTCTACGAAGATCTTTATCGGTCAAACCGCATAACAACATACGTTGTTCCCTTTGTCATCGGTATGTTACTTGTCCGAGATTCGATCGTCGGTATCCAATACCTAGTTCAATCTCGTTATCGACAAGTCTCTTTACTCGTTCTGTAATACTTCATCTTATAACTAACTCATTAGTTACATGCTTGCAAGGCTTAGGTGATGAGCATTGCCGAGAGGGCCCAGAGATACCTCTCCGACAATCGGAGTGACAAAACCTAATCTCGAATTATGCTAACTCAACATGTACCTTCGGAGACACCTGTAGTACTCCTTTATAATCACCCAGTTACGTTGTGACGTTTGGTAGTACCCAAAGTGTTCCTCCGGTAAACGGGAGTTACACAATTCTCATAGTTACAGGAACATGTATAAGTCATGAAGGAAGCAATAGCAGAATACTAAACGATCAAGTGCTAAGCTAACGGGATGGGTCATGTCAATCACCTCATTCTCCTAATGATGTGATCCCATTAATCAAATGACAACACATGTCAATGGTTAGGAAACATAACCATCTTTGATTAATGAGCTAGTCAAGTAGAGGCATACTAGTGACTATATGTTTGTCTATGTATTCACACATGTATCATGTTTCCGGTTAATACAATTCTAGCATGAATAATAAACATTTATCATGATATGAGGAAATAAATAATAACTTTATTATTGCCTCTAGGGCATATTTCCTTCAGTCTCCCACTTGCACTAGAGTCAATAATCTAGATTACATAGTAATGATTCTAACACCCATGGAGTCTTGGTGCTGATCATGTTTTGCTCGTGAGAGAGGCTTAGTCAACGGGTCTGCAACATTCAGATCCGTATGTATCTTGCAAATCTCTATGTCTCCCACTTGGACTTGATCCCGAATGGAATTGAAGCGTCTCTTGATGTGCTTGGTCCTCTTGTGAAATCTGGATTCCTTTGCCAAGGCAATTGCACCAGTATTGTCACAGAAGATCTTCATTGGTCCCGATGCACTAGGTATGACACCTAGATCGGAAATGAACTCCTTCATCCAGACTCCTTCATTTGCTGCTTCAGAAGCAGCTATGTACTCCGCTTCACATGTAGATCCCGCCACGACGCTTTGTTTAGAACTGCACCAACTTACAGCTCCACCGTTTAATAAAAACACGTATCCGGTCTGCGATTTAGAATCGTCCGGATCAGTGTCAAAGCTTGCATCGACGTAACCATTTACGACTAGCTCTTTGTCACCTCCATATACGAGAAACATATCCTTAGTCCTTTTCAGGTATTTCAGGATGTTCTTGACCGCTGTCCAGTGATCCACTCCTGGATTACTTTGGTACCTACCTGCCAAGCTTATTGCTAAGCATACGTCAGGTCTGGTACACAGCATTGCATACATGATAGAGCCTATGGCTGAAGCATAGGGAACATCTTTCATTTTCTCTCTATCTTCTGCTGTGGTCGGGCATTGAGTTTGACTCAACTTCACACCTTGTAGCACAGGCAAGAATCCTTTCTTTGCCTGATCCATTTTGAACTTTTTCAAAATTTTGTCAAGGTATGTACTTTGTGAAAGTCCTATTAAGCGTCTTGATCTATCTCTATAGATCTTGATGCCCAATATGTAAGCAGCTTCACCGAGGTCTTTCATAGAAAAACTTTTATTCAAGTATCCCTTTATGCTATCCAGAAATTCTATATCATTTCCAATTAATAATATGTCATCAACATATAAAACTAGAAATGCTACAGAGCTCCCACTCACTTTCTTGTAAATACAGGCTTCTCCAAAAGTCTGTATAAAACCATATGCTTTGATCACACTATCAAAACGTTTATTCCAACTCCGAGATGCTTGCACCAGTCCATAAATGGAACGTTGGAGCTTGCACACTTTGTCAGCACTTTTTGGATCAACAAAACCTTCAGGTTGCATCATATACAACTCTTCTTCTAGAAATCCATTCAAGAATGCAGTCTTGACATCCATTTGCCAAATTTCATAATCATGAAATGCAGCAATAGCCAACATGATTCGGACAGACTTAAGCATCGCTACGGGTGAGAAAGTCTCATCGTAGTCAACCCCTTGAACTTGTCGAAAACCTTTTGCAACAAGTCGAGCTTTGTAGACAGTAACATTACCATCAGCGTCAGTCTTCTTCTTAAAGATCCATTTATTCTCAATGGCTTGCCGATCATCGGGCAAGTCAACCAAAGTCCATACTTTGTTTTCATACATGGATCCTATCTCAGATTTCATGGCCTCTAGCCATTTTGCGGAATCTGGGCTCATCATCGCTTCCTCATAGTTCGTAGGTTCATCATGGTCTAGTAACATGACTTCCAGAATAGGATTTCCGTACCACTCTGGTGCGGATCTTACTCTGGTAGACCTACGAGGTTCAGTAGAAACTTGATCTGAAGTTTCATGATCAATATCATTAGCTTCCTCACTAATTGGTGTAGTTGTCACAGGAACCGGTTCTTGTGATGAACTACTTTCCAATAAGGGAGTAGATACAGTTATCTCATCAAGTTCTACTTTCCTCCCACTCACTTCTTTCGAGAGAAACTCCTTCTCTAGAAAGGATCCGATTTTAGCAACGAAAATCTTGCCTTCAGATCTGTGATAGAAGGTGTACCCAATTGTCTCCTTTGGGTATCCTATGAAGACACATTTCTCCGATTTGGGTTCGAGCTTATCTGGTTGAAGTTTCTTCACATAAGCATCGCAGCCCCAAACTTTGAGAAACGACAACTTTGGTTTCTTGCCAAACCACAGTTCATAAGGCGTCGTCTCAACGGATTTTGATGGTGCCCTATTTAACGTGAATGCGGCCGTCTCTAAAGCATAACCCCAAAACGATAGCGGTAAATCGGTAAGAGACATCATAGATCGCACCATATCAAGTAAAGTACGATTACGACGTTCGGACACACCATTTCGCTGTGGTGTTCCAGGTGGCGTGAGTTGCGAAACTATTCCACATTGTTTCAAATGTAAACCAAACTCGTAACTCAAATATTCTCCTCCACGATCAGATCGTAGAAACTTTATTTTCTTGTTACGATGATTTTCTACTTCACTCTGAAATTCTTTGAACTTTTCAAATGTTTCAGACTTGTGCTTCATCAAGTAGATATACCCATATCTGCTCAAATCATCT
The DNA here is from genome assembly GCF_018294505.1 of Triticum aestivum. NCBI lineage: Eukaryota > Viridiplantae > Streptophyta > Magnoliopsida > Poales > Poaceae > Triticum > Triticum aestivum. Next base: position 282,884,325 of record NC_057801.1, on the reverse strand, counting down.
GTGAAGGTGAGGAAATAACGATATCCGCCACGAGCCTCAACATTCATCGGACCACATACATCTGTATGTATGATTTCCAACAAATCTGTTGCTCTCTCCATAGATCCGGAGAACGGTGTTTTGGTCATCTTGCCCATGAGGCACGGTTCGCAAGTACCAAGTGATTCATAATCAAGTGATTCCAGAAGTCCATCAGTATGGAGTTTCTTCATGCGTTTTACACCGATATGACCTAAACGGCAGTGCCACAAATATGTTGCACTATCATTATCAACTCTGCATCTTTTGGCTTCAACATTATGAATATGTGTATCACTACTATCGAGATTTAATAAAAATAGACCACTCTTCAAGGGTGCATGACCATAAAAGATATTACTCATATAAATAGAACAACCATTATTCTCTGATTTAAATGAATAACCGTCTCGCATCAAACAAGATCCAGATATAATGTTCATGCTCAACGCAGGCACCAAATAACAATTATTCAGGTCTAAAACTAATCCCGATGGTAGATGTAGAGGTAGCGTGCCGACCGCGATCACATCGACTTTGGAACCATTTCCCACGCGCATCGTCACCTCGTTCTTAGCTAATCTTCGCTTAATCCGTAGTCCCTGTTTCGAGTTGCAAATGTTAGCAACAGAACCAGTATCAAATACCCAGGTGCTACTGCGAGCATTAGTAAGGTACACATCAATAACATGTATATCACATATACCTTTGTTCACTTTGCCATCCTTCTTATCCGCCAAATACTTGGGGCAGTTCCGCTTCCAGTGTCCAGTCTGCTTGCAGTAGAAGCACTCAGTTTCAGGCTTAGGTCCAGACTTGGGTTTCTTCACTTGAGCAGCAACTTGTTTGCCGTTCCTTTTGAAGTTCCCCTTCTTCTTCCCTTTGCCCCTTTTCTTGAAACCAGTGGTCTTGTTGACCATCAACACTTGATGCTCCTTTTTGATTTCTACCTCCGCGGCTTTCAGCATCGCGAAGAGCTCGGGAATAGTCTTGTTCATCCCTTGCATATTATAGTTCATCACAAAGCTCTTGTAGCTTGGTGGCAGTGATTGGAGAATTCTGTCAATGACGCTATCATCCGGAAGATTAACTCCCAGTTGAATCAAGTGATTATTATACCCAGACATTTTGAGTATATGCTCACTGACAGAACTGTTCTCCTCCATCTTGCAGCTGTAGAACTTATTGGAGACTTCATATCTCTCAATCCGGGCATTTGCTTGAAATATTAACTTCAACTCCTGGAACATCTCATATGCCCCATGACGTTCAAAACGTCGTTGAAGACCCGGTTCTAAGCCGTAAAGCATGGCACACTGAACTATAGAGTAGTCATCAGCTTTGCTCTGCCAGACGTTCTTAACGTCGTCAGTTGCATCAGCAGCAGGCCTGGCACCCAGCGGTGCTTCCAGGACGTAACTCTTCTGTGCAGCAATGAGGATAATCCTCAGGTTACGGACCCAGTCCGTGTAATTGCTACCATCATCTTTCAACTTTGCTTTCTCAAGGAACGCATTAAAATTCAACGGAACAATAGCACGAGCCATCTATCTACATACAAACATAGACAAGCAAAATACTATCAGGTACTAAGTTCATGATAAATTTAAGTTCAATTAATCATATTACTAAAGAACTCCCACTTAGACAGACATCTCTCTAGTCATCTAAGTGATTACGTGATCCAAATCAACTAAACCATGTCCGATCATCACGTGAGATGGAGTAGTTTCAATGGTGAACATCTCTATGTTGATCATATCTACTATATGATTCACGCTCGACCTTTCGGTCCCCGTGTTCCGAGGCCATATCTGTATATGCTAGGCTCGTCAAGTATAACCTGAGTATTCCGCGTGTGCAACTGTTTTGCACCCGTTGTATTTGAACGTAGAGCCTATCACACCCGATCATCACGTGGTGTCTCAGCACGAAGAACTTTTGCAACGGTGCATACTCAGGGAGAACACTTCTTGATAATTAGTGAGAGATCATCTTAAAATGCTACCGTCAAACAAAGCAAGATAAGATGCATAAAGGATAAACATCACATGCAATCAATATAAGTGATATGATATGGCCATCATCATCTTGTGCTTGTGATCTCCATCTTCGAAGCACCGTCGTGATCACCATCGTCACCGGCGCGACACCTTGATCTCCATCGTAGCATCGTTGTCGTTACGCCATCTATTGCTTCTACGACTATCGCTACCGCTTAGTGATAAAGTAAAGCAATTACAGGGCGTTTGCATTTCATACAATAAAGCGACAACCATATGGCTCCTGCCAGTTGCCGATAACTTCGGTTACAAAACATGATCATCTCATACAATAAAATATAGCATCATGTCTTGGCCATATCACATCACAACATGCCCTGCAAAAACAAGTTAGACGTCCTCTACTTTGTTGTTGCAAATTTTACGTGGCTGCTACGGGCTTAAGCAAGAACCAATCTCACCTACGCATCAAAACCACAACGATAGTTTGTCAAATAGACTCCGTTTTAACCTTCACAAGGACCGGGCGTAGCCACACTCGGTTCAACTAAAGTGAGAGAGACAGACACCCGCCAGCCACCTTTAAGCACGAGTGCTCGTAACGGTGAAACCAGTCTCGCGTAAGCGTACGCGTAATGTCGGTCCGGGCCGCTTCATCTCACAATACCGCTGAACCAAAGTATGACATGCTGGTAGGCAGTATGACTTATATCGTCCACAACTCACTTGTGTTCTACTCGTGCATATAACATCAACACATAAAACCTAGGCTCGGATGCCACTGTTGGGGAACGTAGTAATTTCAAAAAATTTCCTACGCACACGCAAGATCATGGTGATGATATAGCAACGAGGGGAGAGTGTTGTCTACGTACCCTCGTAGACCGAAGCGGAAGCGTTGACGCAACGTAGAGGAAGTAGTCGTACGTCCTCCGGTTCAACCGATCCAAGTACCGTTACTCCGGCACCTCCGAGTTCTTGACACGCGTACAGCTCGATGACGCACCCTCGATCTCCGATCCAGCAGAGGCGCCGAGGGGGAGTTCCGTCAGCACGACGGCGTGGTGACGATCTTGATGTTCTCCTGTTGCAGGGCTTCGCCTAAGCACCGCTACAATATGACCGAGGTGTAATATCGTGGAGGGGGGCACCGCACACGGCTAAGGAACGATCAATGATCAACTTGTGTGTTCTAGGGTGCCCCCTACCCCCGTATATAAAGGAGGGAGGGAGGAGGTGGCCGGCCCTAGGGGGGCGCGCCATGAGGAGGGGGAAACCTACTCCAAGTAGGTTTCCCTCTCTTTTCCTTATCTTATTTGGAGGGGGAAGGAAAGAGTACTAGTATTAGGAAGTAGTACTAGTAGTAGTAATAGGAAGAGGGGGAAGGAGAAAGGAAAGGGGGGGCCGGCCCCCCTCCCCAATTCGGATTGGGCTTGGGGGGGCGCGCCCCCCTCCCTTGCTCCTTCTCTCTTCCTCCTACATGGGCCCAATAAGGCCCATATACCTCCCGGGGGGTTCCGGTAACCTCCCGGGGCTCCAAACTTCTCCGGAACCTTTCCGGTGTCCAAATATATCCGTCCAATATATCAATCTTTATGTCTCGACCATTTCGAGACTCCTCGTCATGTCCGTAATCATATCCGGGACTCCGAACAACCTTCGGTACATCAAAATACATAAACTCATAATATAACTGTCATCGAAACCTTAAGCGTGCGGACCCTACGGTTCGAGAACGATGTAGACATGACTGAGACACATCTCTGGTCAATAACCAATAGCGGGACCTGGATGCCCATATTGGTTCCTACATATTCTACGAAGATCTTTATCGGTCAAACCGCATAACAACATACGTTGTTCCCTTTGTCATCGGTATGTTACTTGTCCGAGATTCGATCGTCGGTATCCAATACCTAGTTCAATCTCGTTATCGACAAGTCTCTTTACTCGTTCTGTAATACTTCATCTTATAACTAACTCATTAGTTACATGCTTGCAAGGCTTAGGTGATGAGCATTGCCGAGAGGGCCCAGAGATACCTCTCCGACAATCGGAGTGACAAAACCTAATCTCGAATTATGCTAACTCAACATGTACCTTCGGAGACACCTGTAGTACTCCTTTATAATCACCCAGTTACGTTGTGACGTTTGGTAGTACCCAAAGTGTTCCTCCGGTAAACGGGAGTTACACAATTCTCATAGTTACAGGAACATGTATAAGTCATGAAGGAAGCAATAGCAGAATACTAAACGATCAAGTGCTAAGCTAACGGGATGGGTCATGTCAATCACCTCATTCTCCTAATGATGTGATCCCATTAATCAAATGACAACACATGTCAATGGTTAGGAAACATAACCATCTTTGATTAATGAGCTAGTCAAGTAGAGGCATACTAGTGACTATATGTTTGTCTATGTATTCACACATGTATCATGTTTCCGGTTAATACAATTCTAGCATGAATAATAAACATTTATCATGATATGAGGAAATAAATAATAACATTATTATTGCCTCTAGGGCATATTTCCTTCACCTTGCCCTTGGATTTGTCTCCAAAACTGACATACTTGTGTGGACCATCATTTTTAGCAAGCTCACGGAACATGTCTTATATCTCCGGTCATGTGACCGGTACATCCACTATCGAGAATCTACTCTTTTCCTCATGCCATGTAATCAAGAAAGTTCGCCATGAGACTAAGATGTCTCATAGTCTCCTCATAGTCAATATCAATTTCTTCATCTTCATCATAATGGCCATGCTCAATGTCATCATCATCATCATCATCATCATGTATATGATCATCACCTAGAGAAGTGATTCATTAGATTTATGACCATGACAATGTGCAAGTTTATGAATTCTAATTGTCCCCGAGATGTTGCTACTAATGACTCCAACATTACCCTTGGCACGCATAAGATCACAAAGGTCAAATAAACATTCATTAAACTTGGGATCACCAGGCTTGGTTTTTGGAAAAGCAATAGACTTTTTGAGAATCTCATCTAAATTTTTCAATGAGTAATTTGGAAATTGTTCCTCAAGGTAATTCCATATAGTGTAGGCACATTCAAAGGTCCTCAAGCAAACAAGCAAATTTCTAGGCATTCCTTTAATGATAAGATCAATTGTCCTAAGATTGCGAACCATGTCAAGATACTCATCAGGGGTCGGATGCAAAAGGTCAATAGGAGGCACATAAGGGCTAAGAATATACTTGTTCAAATTATATTCATTGAAAAACTCAACCATATAATTTTTCCATGAACCATAAAACTCCCCATCAAGAATAGGCACTCTACGTCTAATACTCCCAAACGTAGACTCATCCATCTTCCTCCAATGGCGATTAAACCAAAGCTCTGATACCAATTGAAAGGATCGAGAAGAGGGGACTAGAGGGGGTGATTAGACCCTCAAAAAGCAAAAGTGGCATTTTTTTATTTTTCAAGTTAAGGTTGAGTTTAGCACATGTTAAAGCACACACAATACATCTCAAGCAAGCATGCCAAGAGTATACGCAGCGTAAAGAGTAAAGCATGCAAGTTGCAAGAATGTAAAGGGATGGGATTGGAGTGTGCAAACGCAATGGAGACGCAGAGAATTTTTGGTGTGGTTCCGATAGGTGGTGCTATCATACGTCCATGTTGATGCAGACTTCAACCCATGAATGGTAATGGTTGCGCGATCCATGGAGGGCTCCATCCACGAAGGGTCCACGAAGAAGCAACCTTGTCTATCCCACCTTGGCCATCGTCCATGAAGTACTTCCCTCACTTGGGTAGATCTTCATGAAGTAGGCGATCTCCTTGCCTTACAAACTTCTTAGTTCAACTCCACATAACGACGGAGGCTCCCAAGCGACACCTAAGCAATCTAGGAGACACCACTCTCCAAAAAGTAATAGATGGTGTGTAGATGATGAACTCCTTGCTCTTGTGCTTCAAATGATAGTCTCCCCAACACTCAACTATATCTCATATATTTGGCTATGGTGGAAGACATATTTGAGTGGAAAGCAACTTGAGGAAGGCTAGAAATCAATGTTCAAAAGGTTGGAATGGAATCTTTTGATCTCAACCCATGAGTAGGTGATTCTCCCTCAGAAAATGAATGGTGGAAGTATAGGTACGTTCTGTTGGCTCTCCTCAACAAGGAAAAGGGTGGAGTGGTAATATAGCCTCCACACAAAATCCAACTGTTACACACTTATGACTCTTCTCGGTGCCACCGATTAGGAAACTCGGTGGCACCGGTCTGTTCAAAAATATGAACGTTGGGAATCTTGGTGGGACCGACTGGAACAACTCGATGGGACCGATGTGCAGGGGCTTAGGGCAAACATCATCTCGGTGGTGGTGATTATATCAACTCGGTGGGACCTAAGTGAAGCAATAAGCAACATAGAATCTGTCAAGCCAACTTGGTGACACCAGTTGCATAAACTCGGTGGGACCTAAGTGAATGCAATAGATCACAAAGCGCTAGCAACGCAATCTTGGTGGGACCGAGATCAGTATCGGTGTGACCAAATCGTTAGGGTTTTTGGTAGTGGCTATGTCAAATGAACTCGGTGGCTCGGGGTAGAAAGAACCGGTGGGGCCGAGTTTGGAATTAGGGTTTGGATATATTTGGATGGAGAAAATAGCTGAGGGTTTTGGAGCAATATCACTAAGCACTTTGAGAAAGTAGACTAGTAAGCAACACCTCATCCTCTTTTAATAGTATTGGCTTTCCTATGGACTCAATGTGATCTCAGATCACTTAAATAGAAATGAAGAGTCTTGAGCTTTTGCCAATCTTTGTCCTTCGCATTTGGAAGGGGTTCCATATCCTCTTGTCCTTGACACTTGTAGCGACCCAACCTCAAACGGTCAAGCCTCTGTGTATCTGTGCCATCCCTAGATCAGTATGCTGGCACACACAATACATCAATGTATATATCAAAGTGGAATCACATGTATAAATAATGTAAAACCGATATATACCTCATAATTCTCAGCGGAAACAAATAATCGAGTCTGAAGTCCGATCAAAACCAACGACAAGTTGATTGTAGACCGTAACCCTGTATCGTAACTCTTATTCATCAAAGAAATATCTGCTACATGATACGTTGCCGCCGTGTAGGTCAGTACATTGAATGTACCGGCAAGATCACAATAAGAGAAAGCAGATGATAAAGCTATACTATATGCAATATGTCTTTGTGGCTCTATGTTTGAGTTTGTTTGCGTAAAAGCTGGATTTTCTTTTCCCTACAACAAAGGAAATAACCAAAGTCTGTACTACGGGATTTTCTATCATGACATGGTTCTGCCAAGCTATGTCTCATAGCCCAAAATCATCATAAGTTGCCCACAATTAAATTATCATTCTGGTGGTGAGAGTTCTGAGATAGATCCAAGTCCAGATGCTCAAATTGTCCGTAACCGGGGACCCGGCTAACCGATTAGGTTTTAACCCTCTGCAGAGGTTTATACACTTTACCCGCAAGATTCGATCCCTCCCTTTTTGTCCTTGCACTTCATGATGCTTTAGAAGAGGGCGATCAAAACACGGTATTGTGAAGAGTTCCTCTGACCACTGTCCGGTGCTCATCCAATCCTACTGTAGTTCTACATTTGCTAGCACCCTCCCAGCCAGAGTCACCACTAAGGTTAACCAAGCCAGAGCCCACAGTGACTTGCGGTTGCACAGGAAAGCTTCCGGGCATGAAGTATTCTTCCTCTCTCTTATTAGTGTTAGTTCTTGTTGGCAACCATGGAATAATGTTGCATATTGCAATGCAAAATTGCTACTGTTTCAGAATAAATCATATTCTTCAAGATTGTTGGTGTTAGAAGATATATTGCAATGTTATTCTGGGAAATTTATGGTTAGAAGAAATCATATGCTACTTTTTCGATTAACAGAAATTGAGGAGACAATTCTAGCTAATAGAAATTTATGACACCTTTAGTTAAAATTTTAGTTTACATAAAAGGCATTGGACACTTTGATTTAACTAAATTTTAGGACATATTAACTTAACTAAATTTTTTTGGACAGTTTCAGTCAACTGAATTTCCAGACTAAGATCTTTAGTCATTTTCAAAGTGAGGTAACCAGCTTTGTCAAAGAAATTTTGCATATGAAAATTTTGTACTCAAACTGTGGACAAAATTTGAGCTGAAATGGAATTTGCTTTCTCTGAAGAAGTTTGAAAAGTTTAAACAAGACATAATAGAAGATAGCGCATAGCTAGGATGTTTTTGTCTCAAATTTTGCTTTGCACAATTGCTTCAGTGAGGATATAGATAGTCATTAAAAATACTACAAGAATGTCGTAAGGAAATAGCTAGAATGCTTAGCATTTTGGCTATGCCAACATATGGTACTGCTCTACTGGATATAGCAAGGATAAAATTACATTTGTATCATTACATAATTAAATTATAAATTATAAACAATTATTTATTTTGAAGATGATGTGTGATACGTCTCCGTCGTATCTATAATTTTTGATTGTTCCATGCCAATATTATTCAACTTTCATATACTTTTGGCAACTTTTTATACTATTTTTGGGACTAACATATTGATCCAGTGCCCAGTGCCAGTTCATGTTTGTTGCATGTTTTATGTTTCATAGAAAACCCATATCAAACGGAGCCCAAATTGGATAAAAACGGAAAGAGAATATTTTTGGAATATTTATGATTTTTGGGAAGAAGAATCAATGTGAGACGGTGCCCGAGGGGGCCATGAGGCAGGGGGCGCGCCCCAGGGGGGTGGGCGCGCCCCTGGCCCTCTTGGGCACCCCGTAAGGCAGTTGCTGCTCTTCTTCTGCTACAAGAAAGCTAATTTCCTGAAAAAATCATGTTGAAGGTTTCAATCCAATCGGAGTTATGGATCTCCGGATATATAAGAAAAAGTGAAAGGGCAGAATCAGGGAACGGAGAAACAGAGAGAGACAGAGAGACAGATCCAGTCTCGGAGGGGCTCTCGCCCCTCCCACGCCATGGAGACCATGGACTAGAGGGGAAACCCTTCTCCCATCTAGGGAGAAGGTCAAGGAAGAATAAGAAGAAGGGGGCTCTCTCCCCCTCGCTTCCTGTGGCGCCAGAGTGCCAACGGGGCCATCATCATCACCGCGACCTTCACCAACACCTTCGTCATCTTCACCAACATCTCCATCACCTTCCCCCATCTATCTACAGCGTCCACTCTCCCGCAACCTGTTATACCCTCTACATGAACATGGTGCTTTATGCTTCATATTATTATCCAACGATGTGTTGCCATCCTATGATGTCTGAGTAGATTTTCATTGTCCTTTCGGTGATTGGCGAATTGCTATGATTGGTTTAATTTGCTTGTGGTTATGTTGCCGTCCTTTGGTGCCTATCATATGGGCGCGCACATGGATCACACCATAGGGTTAGTTGTATGTTGATAGGACTATGTTTTGGAGGGCTAGAGTGACAGAAGCTTCAACCTAGCATAGAAATTGATGCATACAGGATTGAAGGGGGACCATTATATCTTAATGTTATGGTTGGGTTTTACCTTAATGAACGTTAGTAGTTGCGGATGCTTGCTAATAGTTCCAATCAAAAGTGCATAGAATTCCAAGTCACGGATGACATGCTAGCAGTGGCCTCTCCCACATAAAACTTGCTATCGGTCTAGTAAAGTAGTCAATTGCTTAGGGACAATTCCGCAACTCCCACCACCACTTCTCCACACTCGCTATACTAACTTTATTGCATCTTTATCTAAACAACCCCTAGTTTACATTTACGTACTCTTTATATTCTTGCAAACCTATCCAACAACACCTACAAAGTCCTTCTAGTTTCATACTTGTTTTAGGTAAAGCGAACGTTAAGCGTGCGTAGAGTTGTATCGGTGGTCGATAGAACTTGAGGGAATATTTGTTCTACCTTTAGCTCTTCGTTGGGTTCGACACTCTTACTTATCAAAAGAGGCTACAATTGATCACCTATACTTGTGGGTTATCAATGTGCCAAATGATGTAGATGATGTGTTGTGTATGTGTTTGTTTGGCTCTTGTTGCTTATAGTTTGGAAGAGCTTACTGCTCTCGATGTTTCGCTCAAATGACGGAGATGATGTGTTGTATATGTGGCACCACAAATGGCCTGTTATTTCTTTATGTTGTAGTATATCATTGCAGGGAACAACTCCGAGTGGCCTATGTTTTGTCAGAATGTTAATTCATTTTCGTTCCGGCAAATTTCAGGCTACAAACGATCCCCTATACTTGTGGGTTATCAAGACCTTTTTCTGGCACTATTGCCGGGGAGCAATAGCGTGGGGTGAATATTCTCATGTGTGCTTGTTTGCTTTATCACTAAGTAGATTTTATTTGCCGTTCTAAGTTGTTCTCTATCTTTAGTTATGGATATGGAACACGAAATACCAAAAACATTAGGTGTACTTGCTACTCATGGAGATGGGAAATCTCCTAAAACCCTCGATGCTGGTTATGTGAGAAATATTATGTACTACTTTAATAATCCTGAGAAAGCCCCATTCAATTATGTAATGGGAGACACGTTGGATCAACGTGAATACTTTAAGGACTATAGCTTGACTCAAAATGGGAAATTATTATGGGATCAAATTCATATGTTGCATTGGTATGCTCGAGAACTATGCTTGAGATATGATTATACTTGTTGCTCTAGGATGAAGGCTCCACACCTTCCGTTTTCATGCAAATTTAATGATGATAAAACCTTGGCTTCTTATGCTAATAGTATATATGATTACTATGATGTGGAACAAATAGAAGAATTCGTTGCTTTTATGGGTGCTTATGAAATTGAATCTTTGTTTAAAGAGTGCGAAAATCTTGATGATGATGTTTACAGGCCTGAAAATTTTGCTGTACTTAAATATTGCTATGAGAATTATGAATTCAGTTCCGATATTGATGCATTTATTGGGAAAGTCTCCGCTATCCAAGAAGAGATTAATATTTTGCAGGAATCTATGGAAGAAGAAATTGACGAAACTGTGAGCTCATTGGATGAAAAAGATGAGGAGGAGAGCGAACAACAAAAGGAGGAAGAACGGATTGATCACCCGTGCCCACCTTCTAATGAGAGTAACTCGTCAACTCATACATTGTTTAATTTCCCTTCGTGCTTACCGAAGGATGATCGTTATGATCCCGTTGATTCTCTTGAAATACCCCTTTTTGATGATGCTTGCTATGGTTGTGGCCATGATGCCAATATGAATGTTGCTTATGGAGATGAACTTCCTATAGTTCCTTATGTTAAACATGAAATTGTTGCTATTGCACCCACACATAATAGTCCTATTATGTCTTTGAATTCTCCAAACTACACTATATCGGAGAAGTTTGCTCTTATTAAGGATTATGTTGATGGGTTGCATTTTACAATTGCACATGATGATTTTGATAGATATAATATGCATATGCTTGCTGCTCCAACTCGCAATTATTATGAGAGATGAACTACATCTCCGCCTCTTTATGTTTCCCACACGATGAAATTGCAAGAAACTGCTTATACTATGCATTGGCCTTTACTTGGTGTGCATGAATTGTTTTTTTATCACATTCCGATGCATAAGAAGAGAGTTAGACTTCGTTGTTGCATGATATATGTTACTTTGTGCTCACTACTAAATTACAAATCATTGTTAATTAAAATTGGCTCCGATATACCTTGGGATCCGGGTGGATTAATCACTTGAGCACTATATGCCTAGCTTAATGGCTTTAAAGAAAGCGCTGCCAGGGAGACAACCTGGAAGTTTTAGAGAGTCATTTATTTCTGTTGAGTGCTTTCATAAAGTTAAAAAAACAAAAAATAAAGAGGGTGAGGGAGTCCAGGATTAGGGGGTCCTAGGACAGCCGGACTATATGCTTATGTCGGACTGTTGGACTATGAAGATACAAGACTGAAGACTTCGTCCCGTGTCCGGGTGGGACTCTCCTTTGCATGGAAGGCAATCTTGGCAAATCGGATATGTAGATTTCCTTCTCTATAACAAACTCTGTGTAACCCTAGCCCCCTCCGGTGTCTATATAAACCGAAGGGTTTAGTCCATAGGACGAGAACAATCATAATCATAGGCTAGCTTCTAGGGTTAGCCTCTACGATATCGTGGTAGATCAACTCTTGTAATACTCATATCATCAAGATCAATCAAGCAAGAAGTATGTATTACCTCCATAGAGAGGGCCCGAACCTGGGTAAACATTGTGTCCCCCGCCTCCTGTTACCATTATCCTTAGACGCACAGTTCGGGACCCCTACCTGAGATCCGGCGGTTTTGACACTGACATTGGTGCTTCCATTGAGAGTTCCACTGTCTCGTCACCATAAGGCTTGATGGCTCCTTCAATCGTCCACAACAACGAGGTTCAGGGTGAGGTTTTCCTCCCTGGTTAGATCTTTGTATTCGGCGACTTTGCACTGTGGGCCAATTTGCTTGGCCAGCTGGAGCAGATCGATAGCTATGCCCCTGGCCATCAGGTCAGGTTTGGAAGCCTGAATTACACCACCGACATCCATGGGGACCTGATCTTCGACGGATTCGAGCCCATGACAGGTGCCTCCCACATTCACGATGAGCATGACTTAGATCTTCCATCGGACGGTGTTTAGGAGATCACACCTAAAGCTGCCCCGACTTTAAATCCAGAGCAGATCGTGCCATCTGAGGACGGGTGGATGGACCCGCCACAAAGGCCACACACGTAGCGGTGATAGAGCCGAACATAGATCTCATTTCCAAGGAGGTCTGTGTCATCGGACCCTCGGACTCGTCTCCAGCCATAGGTTCCGAACCGCGTACATCCGTGCCCATCGTACCTAACTGGGCACCGATCATGGAGTTTAGCTCCACGGATATCTTTTAGCACTCGCCCATCGGCGACGTGCTAAACTCATTAAAATCTCTCTCCCTGTCAGGAGACTCTTGGCTGAACTATGTCAGGCTTGAGTGGGAAGCGGATGACGAAGGGATTCGTTGCCCACCCACCACCCACTTAATAGCCACTGTCGACGACTTAACCGACATGCTTGATTTCGACTCCGAAGACATCGACGGTATGGACGACGATGCTGGAGAAGAATAGGAACCACCACCCACAGGGCGCTGGACTGCCACCTCATCATATGATATATATATGTGGTGGACACACCAAAAGAAGACAATGGCGAGGGTCAAAAGGATGCAACGGAGGGTGATCTACTTGAGAAGCAACCAAAGCGTCGACTTCAGTGGCGCCGCTCTAAATCCCGCCATAGAAAAAATAGCGACACCGGCACAAGAGACAATAGCACTCCGGATGATGCCAAAGACAAAACAATCCCGACCAGCCAAGCTTCGAGCCAGCCGGACAGGAGGGCGGGCAAGCTAGCCCTGATGAACAGGCAATGGATGAAGATTCGGAGGATGACAATTACATGCCCCTCTCCGAAGACGAGGTGAGCCTCGGCGACGAAGAAATTATCGTGCCTGAGGATCCCGTCGAGCAGGAGCGCTTCAAGCGCCGGCTTATTGCCACTGCAAAGAGCCTGAAAAAAACAGCAGCAGCTTCAAGCTGATCAAGATCTGCTCACTGACAGATGGACTGAGGTCGTGGCGGCCGAGGAATACGGACTCGACTGCCCAACCAAAAGCTATGTGAGGCGCAGGTTGTTACCTCAATTCAAGGATGAGGCACTAGAGCCTACACTACCAGCGCAAGATGTGGCTGACCGACCACCTCATGGCCGAGATAAAGTGACATATCAGCCCGAAAACCAGCCTGCACCCCGTCGCCAATCAAGCAAAAACATGAAGGCCCGGGGCTACACGCATGGCCTGCGAGGAGACTTGAAAAACAAAGCAGGACAGTCAAGATCGATCTACGGATTGCGGGGGCGCGCCCAACACATGACGATGACCGCCATGCCGGATATACTAAATACAAATCTGTCCGGGCCAAATACAGCAGACCAGACTTGTTGGAACTGCATCGCGACGTAGGCCGGCATAGAGGCGCTGCACACCCCCTATGCTTCACTAACGAAGTAATGGAGCATGAGTTCCCAGAAGGGTTTAAACCCGTAAACATCGAACCATATGATGGGACAAAAGACCCCGCGGTATGGATTGAAGATTTCCTTCTCCATATTCACATGGCTCGCGGCGATGACCTACATGACATCAAGTATCTCCCACTAAATCTCAAGGGACCGGCTCGGCATTGGCTGAATAGTCTGCCGACAAACTCCATTGGCAGTTCGGAAAACCTGGAAGACACATTCCTTGACAACTTCCAGGGCACTTATTTGCGACCACCGGACGCTGATGACTTAAGTCACATAACCCAACAGCCCGGAGAGTCAGCCAGGAAATTCTAGACTCGGTTCTTAACTAAAAAGAACCAAATTGTCGATTGTAAGCATAACCCAACGGGCCGGATGCCGAAGCCCTAGGGGCCTTTAAGCATAACATCCGCGACGAGTGGCTTGCCCGACACCTCGGCCAAGAGAACCCGAAATCCATGGCAGACCTTACGACACTCATGACCCGCTTTTATGCGAGCGAGGACAGCTGGTTGGCTCGTAGTAACAACACATCAAGAAATCCTGGCACTTCGGACGCCAGAGATAGGAATGGCAAGCCTCGGCGGAACAAACACAAGTGTCGCAATAATAGCGACAACGCCTAAGACACGACCGTCAATGCCGGATTCAGTGGCTCTAAGTCCGGTCAAAGAAGAGGCCATTCAAAAGAAACAATCCGCGCCCGTCCAGTCTGGACCGCATACTCGATCGCTCATGTCAAATCCACGGCACCCCCGATAAACCAGCCAACCACACCAACAGAGAATGTTGGGTATTTAAATAGGCTGGCAAGCTAAATGCCAAAAACAAGGGAAAGGGGTCGCATAGTGATGACAGCGAGGAGCCCCGGCCGCCGAACATAGAAGGACAGAAAAAATTTCCTCCCCAAGTGAAAATGGTAAACATGATATACGCCACCCACATTCCCAAGCGAGAGAGGAAGCGTGCGCTAAGGGATGTCTATGCGATGGAGCTAGTCATCCCAAAGTTCAACCCATGGTCTTTCTGTCCGACCACCTTTGATCGTAGGGACCATCCGACTAGTATCTGTCATGGAAGCTCAGCCGTGCTGGTCCTTGACCCTATCATTGACGGATTCCACCTCACACGAGTCCTTATTGACGGTGGCAGCAGCCTGAACCTGCTCTATCAGGATACAATGCGCAAAATTGGTATCGATCCCTCAAGGATCAAAACCACCAAAACCACCTTCAAAGGTGTCATACCAGGTGTTGAGGCCTGTTGTACAGGCTCAATCGCACTGGAAGTGGTCTTCGGATCCCCGGGCAACTTTGAAAGCGAGGAGTTAATGTTCGATATCGTCCCCTTCCATAGTGGTTATCATGCACTGCTAGGACGAACCGCATTTGCTTGATTCAATGCGGTGCCACACTACGCCTATCTTAAGCTCAAGATGCCCGGACCTCGCAGTGTTATAACAGTTAATAGAAATACAGAGCGCTCCCTCCGTACGAAGGAGCACACTACGACCCTTGCAGCAGAAGTACAGAGCAGCCTACTTAGGCAAACCTTCAGTTCGGCAATAAAGCCCCCGGACACCGTGAAGCGAGTCCGGAGTAGTCTACAGCAGGATCGTTCGGCCCGTCCAGAGCTTGCTTAGCAATTCGGCCTCCGTCCTAGTCCCAGTCAAGCGGTGAAATTTGTGCCGCGCGTACATAATTACGCAATAAAAATACCATGGGCATAGACGGAGGCACAACTAGACCGCGGTCCACAATGCGGCTCAACCAACCCGGAATCCGCATACCTTCATCTTTTTCTTTCTTTAAGGTCCATATCTTCTTGAGGCTCTTCCGATAACCTGATTACCGGACTCATCATGGGACGGAAACGCCAAGGAGGCAAGGAGCTTTAACATACAAGGGAATCCCCAGGTGGTCCCTGATAACGATCGCTATACCTGTTTTACATACCTACACGTAGCTCGCCGTTGGTTAGGGCATGTTAAATAAGCCCTATTTTGCTTATCGCACTACTTGTATACATACGCCTTGACGTATCATTCAAATAACAAGGGAAAATAATTTATAGCGTCAGCTTATTACTTCATTTCCTTTTTTCCTTGACTATCTATTTATTACAAGTCGCACCCGTACACTCTGGTACATTCAGTTTGCCAGGGGCTTCAGTGTACCCATAACACGGCAAGAAAGTCTGAACACTTTCGACAGTGCGGCACCCCGAACTTATAGCATTATATGCATTAGCTCCGAATCATGTCTTGGGTCAGTAGTTGGGTTGCCGGCTCCTGTGCTTGCTACCCTATGTTCCGCTATATCGGCTAGGGTAGTAAAGGGAGAACTACTACGATTGTGTCCCGGTTCTTCCGGACGAGCACCTCAGTAGAGAAAGCCGAAAACTGACTATCATGATGCGGCGACAGCTGGTCGCTATTCAAGAGGTTTCAAATCTTTAAAGATTTTTTCCGCTTCAGGCGAGGAATCGATCTTTGTCTGATTTAGGCGTGTATAGCGCCCCAAGTTCGGCCTTCCGAATAGCAGGGCTACGCCAAAATTTAAAATTATAGAACTTCTATGGCTAAGTGAGGGTGATAAAGCTGTATAGTCCGATTGCCTTGTTTGTTGCGCTAAACACCTCCTTAAAGGACCAAAAAATTGGATAAAGAGTGTTTAGATTAATCCCAAACACCCCGGTACTAGTTATATGGGGCCAGAAGCCGACGACTGGCCAACTCTCAGATTTTATAAACGACCGCACAGAAGGTAATTTTAAATCAACAAGCGTTATAATGCACAAATGAACTTGTTTCATATTACAGGATAAAATGAGTGCATTCACTCAAATATTACATCCTTCGCACATTGCTCCCCCACAAGGCGGGAGCCCTTCAGGACACTGTCATAGTAATTTTCAGGCCGACGGTGCTCCTTGCCCTTTGGTGGCCCTTCGGTCATCAGCTTTTCGGCATCCATCTTCGCCTAGTGCACTTTTGCACGGGCGAAGTCCATGCACGCACCTTCAATACAAATTGACCGCTTTATGACTTCAAGCCGCGGGCAGGCACTCACAAGATGCTTTACGAGAACGAAGTAGTTGGTGGGCATAGGCTTGGCAGGCCACAGCCGGACTATGAGGTCCTTCATGGCCAGTTTGGCCGCCATGTGCAGTTCGACCAGTTGCTTCAGCTGGTCGCTCAAGGGCATCGGATGTTCTTTCCCAAGATATTGAGACCAGAACAACTTCTCCGCCGAGCTCCCTTCTTTGGCTTGGTAGAACTCTGCGGCATCAGATATGTTGCGTGGAAGATCTGCGAACGCTCCTGGAGAGCCCCAAATTCGGGTAAGTAAAAGGAAAGTCTCCTTGACATGCTTGCTTTGTATAATTAATGCCTTACCCGCCGCAATCTTCTTGGCTGCCTGAATCTCTTGGAGGGCCTTCTGGGCTTCGGCTCTGGCGTCTTGCATGCTCTGGAGGGCCTTAGCAAGCTCGGACTCTTGAGTCTTAGAGTCAGGCTCCAAGGACTCGTATTTTTGGATGAAATCCTGGAGCTCTTGCTGGACCTCATTGACCCGGGCCTCTTGCTTCCCGTGCTCGGCGCGTTCCTTGGCCGCTTTGTCTTTGGCCTCGGAGCGCCTTCTTAAGGGTCGCCACTTCGGTCGTGGCCCCTATTAAACTTCATGACGCTTCTATTAGCAAAAACCATTTTTCCTTTATAAATATACATACGGGGTATTGCGTACCTTGGCTTTCCTCGAGATGCCTCTTCATGAGGCCGAGCTCTCCGTCGGTCCACTCCGGGTCCCACTTCAGTCCGGAGACCTCCACCGTATGAGTGGCAGCGGCCAGCAGTGACGCCTGCTTATTCACATAGACATCTTCTGTTCGCTTTTCTTTCCAAACACCAAACAAAGCATCAGGGGCTACTGTCTATACTGTGATATTCTCTTACAATTTTATTACTTACCTCAAAGCCTGTTAGGAGGCTAGCGCAGGCTTCTGTCAATCTGCTTTTGGCGGAATGAACCTTCTCGATCACCATACTCATAATGGTACGGTGTTCTTCATCAATGGAAGCGCCGCGAAGCGCTTCCAGCAAGTTGTTCAATGCCTCTAGATGGACAGAGGTCATCGGTACAGGTGGCTCGCCCCCTTTAGAGAGAGGCTGCCTGCCTGAATTCGGAACCACTTGGGTTTCCGGAGCCGTATTCGGCTGGGGGCCAAACTTGCTGCGGCCCCCATTATCGGAGTCCATGGGGGTCTTCCCCCCATGTGCTCGGCGACTGGGCTTTCCCCTGGAGGTGTCTCCGGAACTGTCTCCCCTGGGCCCGGTATCCTTCGAGACAACACCTCGGTGTCGTCCGCGGGCCTGGGGGAGGAGGTTGTCAGAAGTCAATCGCTGTTCATCGCCGACGGGACCAGAGACCCCTCCGAAGAGGAGGATACCTCGATGTGCGATTTGGCCGGACTGCATATGCATGTTCTACATGACAAGAAGCAATAAAGCAAAACATACCGGAAGAATTATAGTGTCCGGATACTTACGACTTAGCCAGCGGCTTGTTCCTGGGCTCCCACTCCTCGCCGCTGTTGGTGGGTTCGGTGGAGTGGTTCTGAAGGAAGGTCTTTCCCTTCTTGGACACCCCGGCCTCCCCTGTGGGGCGACCTTCCTCTTCTTTCTCCCCCCCCCCCGATTGGGGGGGGAGGGATTTCCTCTTCCTCCTCCTCGTCTTCGTTGGCGGAGTGCGTTTTGGTGTCTTCGTACGTCACGTCCGATGCAACCTTGCGCTAGAGACCTTTCCTGGTCCCCGCAGCCGTCTTCTTGGCCTTCTTCTCTAGCACCTCATAGGGCGCTAGAAACAGCATCTTCGTTAGAAGAGACGATTCTAGATCTTCAAGTAGCGGAGCCGGATAGTCAATCTGCTCCGCTATCGCTACCTAGTCTTGTTAAATAGGCATGGAAGCTTAGATTCCTCCCGCGAATGTGCTGGTAAAAGGCACATCTGGCAAAATATAAAAACTCACCGGATTGGCTGGGCGTTTCGCGCCGAGTCCGCAATCTTCGGTTATGGGTGATGGTACCTCGTTGGCCCTTAAAAGCACCTTCCAGACGTCTTCGTGCGATGTGACGAAGAGCTCTCGCAGTGTCTGGTGTTCGGCCAGGTCGAACTCCCACAGGTTGCAAACCCGTCTTTGACACGAAAGGATCCGACGAAGGAGCATAACCTGGACCACGTTGACAAGCTTGATTTTCTTGCCTATCATATTTTGGACGCAGGTCTGAAGTCCGGTCAGCTCCACCGCTAAGCCCCAGGCTAAGCCCTTCTCTTTCCAGGAGGTGAGCCGCATGGGGACGCCGGATCGAAATGCGGGGGGCACTGCCCAGTTAGCGTTGCATGGCTCGGTGATGTAGAACCACCCCGATTGCCACCCCTTCAAAGTCTCCACAAAGGAGCCTTCGGGCCAAGTGACATTGGGCATCTCGCCCACCATGGCGCTCCCGCACTCTGCTTGTTGGCTGCCCACCACCTTTGGCATCACGTTTAAGGTCTTCAGCCATAGGCCGAAGTGGGGCATGATGCGGAGGAAGGCCTCGCACACGATGATGAATGCCGAGATGTTGAGGATGACGTTGGGGGCCAGATCATGGAAGTCTAGCCCATAGTAGAACATTAGTCCGCGGACGAACAAGTGGAGGGGAAATCCCAGCCCGCAGACGAAGTGTGAGAGGAATACTACCCTTTCGTGGGGTTTCGGGGTAGGGATGATCTGCCCTTTGGTCGGAAGCTGATGCGCGATGTTTGCGGACAGGTATCCGGCCTCCCGAAGCTTCATGATGTCCTCCTCCGTAACGGAGGAGGCCATCCACTTGCCTCCCGCTCCAGACATGTTTGGAATGGCTTTGCGGAGAAGGCGAGTGCTTGGGCGCTGGAGCTTGAGCAAGAGAGAATGGATGGGCAGAGGAAGAAGAAGGCGTGGGTGAAAAAGGGGAATCCTTATCTCCTTATAAAGGCAGCAGGGATCATGCGCCTCCCCACTTGCCCCGAAAACTCGCTTATTCCCCAAGCGCCATGTTAATGGCGCGGTTGGGTTACCCACACCCGTATTGATGCGAATCCCATGATAAGGGGACACGATCTCTGCTTCGACAAGACGTGCCTATGAAACCGCCTCGCAAGATGTGCAGTAGCAGGTTGAGAAAAACGGTTCGAATAGTGACCGGGCCACGGCGTGATGTCACGCTATGAAAAATTTGTCAGCAGATTAGACTTGTGGAATATTGTGCTCTCTACGGTGGTATGTGGAATTTGTTTTGCAGAGCTGGACACGATTCTGTTGTTCAAGATCTTCTTTGGAGTATACGGAGAAGGAACCCGCCTTGCAATGCCGAAGACAATCTGCGCGCCGGACTCATCGTCATTGAAGCCTGGTTCAGGGGCTACTGAGGGAGTCCAGGATTAGGGGGTCCTCGGACAGCCGGACTATATGCTTATACCGGAGTGTTGGACTATGAAGATACCAGACTGAAGACTTCATCCCGTGTCCGGGTGGGACTCTCCTTTGCGTGGAAGGCAATCTTGGCAATTCGGATATGTAGATTTCCTTCTCCGTAACCGACTCTGTGTAACCCTAGCCCCCTCTGGTGTCTATATAAACCGGAGGGTTTAGTAAGTAGGACGAGAACAGTCATAATCATAGGCTAGCTTCTAGGGTTAGCCTCTATGATCTCGTGGTAGATCAACTCTTGTAAGCACTACAAAAAAAAGACACATCCGTGACATTTTGGGCCGAAGGATTTTTTTTCTGTCATACATATGACACTTCTATGACGATAATTGTGACAAAACCCGGTATCATCATAGATGTGGTGGGCTCCTACTTCTATGACAAAAAATCTTGACAGAAAATGGGCTTTTGGTCCTCGGCGGGCCGGAGATGCAGCTGCATGACAT